>NC_092233.1:39313704-39360210 GCF_036320965.1 Panulirus ornatus
ATTGACCAAGAGGATATATGTGTCAGAGGTGGAGGGGACGAGGAAAAGTGGGAGACCAAATTGGAGGTGGAAAGATGGAGTGAAAAAGATTTTGAGTGATCGGGGCCTGAACATGCAGGAGGGTGAAAGGCGTGCAAGGAATAGAGTGAATTGGAACGATGTGGTATACCGGGGTCGACGTGCTGTAAATGGATTGAACCAGGGCATGTGAGGCGTCTGTGGTAAACCATGGAAAGTGTGTGGGGCCTGGATGTGGAAAGGGAGCTGTGGTTTCGGTGCATTATTACATGACAGCTAGAGACTGAGTGTGAACGAATGGGACCTTTGGTGTCTTCCTAGCGCTACCTCGCACACATGAGGAGGAGGGGGTTGTTATTCCATGTGTGGCGGGGTGGCGATGTGAACAAATAAAGGCAGACAGTATGAATTATGTACATGTGTATATATGTATATGTCCGTGTGTGTATATATATGTGTACATTGAGATGTATAGGTATGTATATTGCGTGTGTGGACGTGTATGTATATACATGTGTATGTGGGCGGGTTGGGCCATTCTTTCGTCTGTTTCCTTGCGCTACCTCGCTAACGCGGGAGACAGCGACAAAGCAAAATAAATGAATAAAATAAAATGATAATAATAATAATAATAATGATAATGATAATATTAATATTAATCATAATAATAATGATAATAATAATAATAATAATAATAATAATAATAATAATAATAATAATAATTTTTTTTTTTTTCGCTGTCTCCCGCGTTTGCGAGGTAGCGCAAGGAAACAGACGAAAGAAATGGCCCAACCCACCCCCATACACATGTATATACATACGTCCACACACGCAAATATACATACCTACACAGCTTTCCATGGTTTACCCCAGACCCTTCATATGCCTTGATTCAATCCACTGACAGCACGTCAACCCCGGTATACCACATCGCTCCAATTCACTCTATTTCTTGCCCTCCTTTCACCCTCCTGCATGTTCAGGCCCCGATCACACAAAATCTTTTTCACTCCATCTTTCCACCTCCAATTTGGTCTCCCTCTTCTCCTCGTTCCCTCCACCTCCGACACATATATCCTCTTGGTCAATCTTTCCTCACTCATTCTCTCCATGTGCCCAAACCATTTCAAAACACCCTCTTCTGCTTTCTCAACCACGCTCTTTTTATTTCCACACATCTCTCTTACCCTTACGCTACTTACTCGATCAAACCACCTCACACCACACATTGTCCTCAAACATCTCATTTCCAGCACATCCATCCTCCTGCGCACAACTCTATCCATAGCCCACGCCTCGCAACCATACAACATTGTTGGAACCACTATTCCTTCAAACATACCCATTTTTGCTTTCCGAGATAATGTTCTCGACTTCCACACATTCTTCAAGGCTCCCAGAATTTTCGCCCCCTCCCCCACCCTATGATCCACTTCCGCTTCCATGGTTCCATAATGATAATAATAATAATAATAATAATAATAATAATAATAATAGTAATGATAATAATAATAATTATAATAATAATGATAATAATAATAATGATAATAATAATAACGATAATAGTAATAATAATAATAATAATAATAATAATAATAATAATAATAATAATAATAATAATAATAATAATGATAATAATGATAATTAAAACTGATAATCCAGATGAAGTGCATATTCCTGACATGAGAGATAATTAGAACTTTCTTTAAATTAAACTTCATTTCCCACAGACTCCCACCAAATAACTGAACATAACTTCCTACGAACAATCAAGCCCATTTGATAATATTGATAAACTTAAAATTGCAGAAACTGTTTCATAAACACATGAATGATGTAAGATTGATAATGATTTGACAAAGTAATAATGATGATATAAAGCACAGGAAATATACATATTGGAACATTTCCACCATTTACCGTCATGGTGAAAGTATTTGGCAGCGCCTTACGTGGGACACACACCACCTCCATGCCCTCAGTGTTCTCAGCCTTACGTCTGGCCGGACGGAGGGTCTCAGCTCACGTAGTGAGAAGGGCTCAGGGGAAGAGGTTACGGCTCTACGTCCTCCATCACAACGCCTCATCGATAAGCCACTCTCGCGGTACTCGAGGTGTCGAACCCTGAGCACCGGCTTCCATGTCAAGAGTGTTTTCCTCAAAGATGTCTGACACTTCCAAACATCGATCATTTTTCACTATGTTTCAGCTGTCTTGATATCTTCATTTTTTCTAAAAGAAAATCATTTTTATGGATCCTTTGAGCCACTGTTACCACTTGCAGTTAACAGCCGCCCTCTTCCACAAGGTGACCGACTCGCCCCTCACATACGCCATCTCCTCTCACAACACCTGGGAGGATCTATTTGTCTTCTTCTTCATTCTTATCTTTGAAATGTCTTACCATTACCTGACCACAACCAGTGTATAGACAAGAAAGGTACAGTTACAGTGCAACGTAATCAACCGTACCACAAAGTCAACTTAGGAGGGTGTGTGTGTGTGTGTGTGTGTGTGAGTGTGTAATGATGATAATGGTAATGATAATCATAATGAAAATCATAATGATAACAATAATAATAATGATAATAACAACAACAACAATAATAATAATAATAATAATAATAATAATAATAATAATAATAATAATAATGATAATAATAATAACAATAATAATAATAATGATAATAATAATGATGATAATAATGATGATAATAATAATAATAATAATAATAATAATAATGATAATAATAATAATAATAATAATGATAATAATAATAATACTGGTAACAATAATAATAATATCCCTGAGGATAGGGGAGAAAGAATACTTCCCACGCATTCCCCACGTGTCGTATAAGGCAACTAAAGGGGACGGTAGCGTGGGGGAGGGTGGGGGGTTAGAAACCCTCCCCTCCTTGTATTTCAACTTTCTAAAAGGGGAAACAGAAGAAGGAGTCACGCGGGGAGTGCTCATCCTCCTCGAAGGATCAGATTGGGGTTACTAAATGTGTGTGGATGTAACCAAGGTGAGAAAAAAGGAGAGATAGGTAGTATGTTTCAGGAAAGGAACCTGGATGGTTTGGTTCTGAGTGAAACGAAGCTCAAGGGTAAAGCGGAAGAGCGGTTTGGGAATGTTTTGGGAGTGAAGTCAGGGGTTGGTGAGAGGACAAGACCAAGGGAAGGAGTAGCACTACTCCTGAAACAGGAGTTGTGGGAGTATGTGATAGAGTGTAAGAAAGTAAACTCTAGTAGATTGATATGGGTAAAACTGAAAGTGGATGGAGAGAAATGGGTGATTATTGGTGCCTATGCACCTGGGCATGAAAAGAAAGATCATGAGAGGCAAGTGTTTTGGGAGCAGTTGAGTGGGTGTGTTAGCAGTTTTGATGTACGAGACCGGGTGATAGTGATGGGTGATTTGAATGCAAAAGTGAGTAATGTGGCATTTGAGGGAATAATTGGTGTACATAGGGTGTTCAGTGTTGTAAATGGAAATGGTGAAGAGCTTGTAGATTTGTGTGCTCAAAGAGGACTGGTGACTGGGAATCCATGGTTTAAGAGGAGAGATATACATAGTTATACGTATGTAAGTAGGAGAGATGGTCAGAAAGCATTATTGGATTACGTGTTAATTGATAGGCGCGTGAAAGAGAGACTTTTGGATGTTAATGTGCTGAGAGGTGCAACTTGAGGGATATCTGATCATTATTTTGTGGAGGCGAAGGTGAAGATTTGTAGAGATTTTCAGAAAAGAAGAGAGAATGTTGGGGTGAAGAGAGTGGTGAGAATAAGTGAGCTTAGGAAGGAGATTTGTGCGAGGAAGTACCAGGAGAGACTGAGTGCATAATGGAAAAAGGTGAGAACAAAGGACGTAAATGGAGTGGGGAAGGAATGGGATGTATTTAGGGAAGGAGTGATAGCTGGCGCAAAAGATGCTTGTGGCATGAGAAGCGTGGGAGGTGGGCAGATTAGAAAAGGTAGTGAGTGGTGGGATGAAGAAGTAAGATTATTAGTGAAAGAGAAGAGACAGGCATTTGGACGATTTGTTGCAGGGATATACTGCAAATGACTAGGAGATGTATAAAAGAAAGAGGCAGGAGGTCAAGAGAAAGGTGCAAGAGGTGAAAAAGAGGGCAAATGAGAGTTGGGGTGAGAGAGTATCATTGAATTTTAGGGAGAATAAAAAGATGCTTTGGAAGGAGGTAAATAAAGTGGGTAAGACAAGAGAACAAATGGGAACATCGGTGAAGGGGGCTAATGGAGAGGTGACAACAAGTAGTGGTGATGTGAGAAGGAGATGGAGTGAGTATTTTGAAAGTTTGTTGAATGTGTTAGATGATAGATTGGCAGATATAGGTTGTTTTGGTCGAGGTGGTGTGCGAAGTGAGAGGGTTAGGGAAAATGATTTGGTAAACAGAGAAGAGGTAGTGAAAGCTTTGTGGAAGATGAAAGCCGGCAAGGCAGCAGGTTTGGATGGTATTGCAGTGGAATTTATTAATAAAGGGGGTGACTGTGCTGTTGACTTGTTGTTAAGGATATTTAATGTATGTTCAGCTCATGGTGAAGTGCCTGAGGATTGGCGGAATGCATGTATAGGGCCATTGTCCAAAGGCAAACAGGATAAAAGTGAGTGTTCAAATTAAAGGGGTATAAATTTGTTGCGTATTCCTGGGAACTTATATGGGAGGATATTGATTGAGAGGGTGAAGGCATGTACAGAGCATCAGATTGGGGAAGAGCAGTGTAGTTTCAGAAGTGGTAGAGGATGTGTGGATCAGGTGTTTGCTTTGAAGAATGTATGTGAGAAATATCTAGAAAAAAAATGGATTTGTATGTAGCATCTATTGATCTGGAAAAGGCATATGGTAGAGTTGATATGGATGCTTTGTGGAAGGTATTAAGAATATATGGTGTGGGAGGTAAGTTGCAAGAAGCAGTGAAAAGTTTTTATCGAGGACGTAAGGCATGTGCACGAGAAGGAAGAGGGGAAAGTGATTGGTTCTCAATGAATGTCGATTTGCGGCAGGGTGCGTGATGTCTACATGGTTGTTTAATTTGTTTATGGATGGGGTTGTTAGGGAGGTGAATAGAAGAGTTTTGGAGAGAGAGGCAAGTATGCAGTCTGTTGTGGATGAGAGGGCTTGGGAAGTGAGTCAGTTGTTGTTCGCTGATGATATATCGCTGGTGGCTGATTCGAGTGAGAAACTGTAGAAGCTGGTGACTGAGTTTGGTAAAGTGTGTGAAAGAAGAAAGCTGAGAGTGAATGTGAACTAGAGCAAGGTTGTTGGGTGCGGTGGGTTTGGGGGACGAGTCAATTGGTAGGTGAGTTGGAATGGAGAGAGGCTGGAGGAGGTGAAGTGTTTGAGATGTCTGAGAGTTGATTTGGCAGCGGATGGAACCATGGAAGCGGAAGTGAGTCGCAGGGAGGGGGAGTGGATAAATGTTCTGGGAGCGTTGAAGAATGCGTGGAAAGCGAGAACATTGTCTCGGAGAGCAAAGGTGGGTATGTTAGAAGGAATAATGGTTCTAACAATGTTATGTGTTTGCGAGGCATGGGCTATAGATAGGGTTGTGCGGAGAAAGGTTGATGTGTTGGAGGTGAGGTGTTTGAGGACAATATGTGGTGTGAGGTGGTTTGATCGAGTAAGTAATGAAAGGGTAAGAGAGTTGTGTGGGAATAAAAAGAGTGTGGTTGAGAGAGCAGAAGAGGGTGTAATGAAATGGTTTGGTCACATGGAGAGAATGAGTGAGGAAAGATTGACAAAGAGGATATATGTGTCAGAGGTGGAGGGAACGAGGAGAAGTTGGAAACCAAATTGGAGTTGGAAGGATGAAGTGAAAAAGATTTTGAGCGATCGGGGCCTGAACATGTAGGAGGGGGAAAGGCGTGCAAGGAACAGAGTGAATATGAATGATGTGGTATACTGGGTTCAACGTGCTGTCAATGGATTGAACCAGGGCATGTGAAGTGTCTGGGGGTAAACCATGGAAAGTTTTGTGAGGCCTGGATGTGGAAAGGGAGCTGTGGTTTCGGTGCGTTATACATGACAGCTAGAGACTGAGTGTGAACGAATGTGGCTTTTGTTGTCTTTTCCTAAAGCTACCTCGCACGCGTGCGGGGAGAGGGGGTTGTCATTTCATGTGTGGCGTGGTGACGGGAATGAGTAAAGGCAGTAAGTATGAATCATGTACATGTATACATATGTATATGTCTGTGTAAGTATATATTTATATGTATACTTTGAAATGTATAGGTATGTATATGTGCGTGTGTGGACCTGTATGTATATATATGTGTACGTGTGTGTGTTGGGCCATTGTTTTGTCTGTTTCCTTGCGCTACCTCGCTAACGCGGGAGACAGCGACAAAGTATAATACTTTAATAATTATATATATGATAATGATAATGATAATGATGAATATAATAATGATAATAATGATAACAATAACAATAATAATAATAATAATAATAATAATAATAATAATAATAATAATAATAATAATAATAATAATAATGATAATAATAATGATAATAATAATAAAGATAATAATATAAGGTCTATTGAGTTAGGTAGCCATTCAGTTAAAGATACACAGTTGAGATATTGCAGACCCGGGAGGTCATAATAGTTATTGGTTAACTAATCATACAAGAGCTTAAGATCAGGTTGGACTGGATATATCTACGTTTTGGATAAACAAGAGTGTGGTATGTATGTGTGTATGTATGTATGTATGTATGTATGTATGTATGTATGTATGTGCATCATATTGTCAGGATAGCAGATATACAGGAAGTTTTACACAGTAAATTTCATGGTTTACACATTATGCATTTAGTGATGATTAGCTGAACATGAATATTGACCGTGTTGCAACAATATTTTCGTTGACACATGCATAACACAGAAAACTCAGCTATTTACTTGCTTAGCTATGCAAATGTTCATGGAATCTTTATGACGTTCACAATGGTAGGTATAGAAATGGTCTTATATCTGGCTATAAGCTCTCTGACCGCCGGCACAAGTTGATTGTGGTGACGGACGACGGTGGTTGGTGGGGGTGGAGCGTCGTAGGGAGGAAGCCTCTGTGACCGGGAGGGATGGAGGGAGGGATGGAGGGAGGGAGGGATGGAGGGAGGGATGGAGGGAGGGATGGAGGGAGGGATGGAGGGAGGGAGGGAGGGAGGGAGGGAGTTTATTACCAAACTGCCGTGTGAGCTGTCGGTGTTTGTTGGACAGGTCTAGGATGATTGTGCATGCTCTCTCCTGCAATCTCTCCAACTGGTGTGTGTAGCTGTTAGGGAGGAGGATTAGGATGATGATGGTACACTGCGTTCAAAATCTAACGTTGTCTGTCTTACATACTTGAGGAATTCCTTGGGATTATTTGTAGCATTAATAATTCTTTTATCATGTTTATACTAATTTGTCTTACGACCTTTCTGCAATTCCCTTTGTATTTTCAAAAGTTCTTCACGATTTCATTGTTTTTCATCAACAGGAAATTCTTATACATTTTTTTGTTTTGTTGAATTACATCATCTACTTCCCTCATCATCCAGGCCGGTTTCGAGTGTACACTGGCTCGTTTCATCTGTCTTGGTATGTTTTCAATCTCAATAAGAAATTATTTGTTTTCAAAAATACTCCTCATCCCTTCCAATCTTCTAACAGCAAGGAATTCTATCCATGTGTAATTTCATGCCTTAATTTCCTAAAGGCGTTGTCTGTAGTCTGGAATCAAGACTTTGTTGTCTTCGAATTAAAGTGTGTATTGACTTTTAGTCTAATGATAACACGGTCGCTATTTGCCAGAGTCTCGCCTGCCTCACTGGAGTTGGTCAAATCTCTGTCGCTGGTGAGGGCAAAGTCGAAAATATTTTGATGTCTGTTTGGTTCATTGATGAACTGGGTGAGCAAAGTGTCTTCAGTTGAGTTATGGGTCTGTCTCCCTTTTTATTACGTATCAACGTATTCAAGTTTACATCTGGAGTGATGAAAGTCGCTTCTGTATAGTTTATAATCGATTATAATTCTTCTTCTTCTTCTTCTTCTTCTTCTTCTTCTTCTTCTTCTTCTTCTACTTCTTCTTCTTCTTCTTCTTCTTCTTCTTCTTCTTCTTCTTCTTCTTCTTCTTCTTCTTCTTCTTCTTCTTGTCTGCAGTAACAATATAAAGACAAACACGCCTCGGTGTCTACTTCACATGCTTTAAGTGTACCTCGAGTGTGTTTAGTATAGATTAGAACACCACCTCTTGCCTTGTGCAAAGGATCTTTTGTCAGCAGTTGGTATCCGGGTATTGCTCATTCAGCGAGTAAATGTTTATTCTCAGAGTCAAATCTTGTTTCTGAGGTTGTTCCAATATTCGCTTCCTCTGTGGAAGCATATGATGTTACGTCATTTTGTTTCGAAATAATCCTCCGAGCTTTTGTGTACATTTAAACTAATCTTATTTTGCGACTTATGAGAGTCTGGCAAATGAACTGTCTGGACCCAGTTTACAGGATAATGGCTATTAGGGTGTGTGTATGTGTGTATGTGTGTGTGTGTGTGTGTGTGTGTGTGTGTGTGTGTGTGTGTGTGTGTGTGTGTGTGTGTGTGTGTGCCTGGAAAGGGAAAATCGTCAGCCTCTACTGTACTTGTCTCCTGACTCCGTTGGACCTGTCCTGCTCCTTTCCCTACCTGCCTTGTTCCCTGCTTCTACCTGAGAGAGAGAGAGAGAGAGAGAGAGAGAGAGAGAGAGAGAGAGAGAGAGAGAGAGAGAGAGAGAGAGAGAGAGAGAGAGAGAGAGAGAGAGAGAGAGAGAGAGAGAGAGAGAGAGAGAGAGAGAGAGACAACACGAATATAGACAACACGAGGCCCATATTTGTGTTATTGTTCCTAACTCATCTCTACTATCCCATTTCTAATATGAACAGTGAGGTAAGGATGGAACGTTAGTAAAGCTTCTCCTATGTTTCTTTTCACTCTGGCAACAATGGCCGTCATGAAAACGAACGGAAATAGAACTATGCATTGATGAAATAAGCTTACATAGAACTTTACATAACCCTACGACAGGTATTATCCATCTGTACATTGATGAAGTAAGCTTGCATAGAACTTCACATAACCCTACGACAGGTATTATCCATCTGTACATTGATGAAGTAAGCTTGCATAGAACTTCACATAACCCTACGACAGGTATTATCCATCTGTACATTGATGAAGTAAGCTTGCATAGAACTTCACATAACCCTACGACAGGTATTATCCATCTGTACATTCTAAATGCACAGTCCCGCCCCTTGCTGCCCTACTGTATGCTCTCAAAGTCTTGAATGAGAGAAAAAAAAGATTAAGGTAAATCAATCTGACTGATTTGTGATGGTATTCCCAGGCCAATTCTTTATTGCACACCCTAAGCTCATCCTGTGAGCGGTAGCGCAAAAGGATTAGAGAGGTCACAAAGGATCTTTGTCAAAGCCTAGTGTGCTCATATTACATGGGATGTTACAAAATTGGATTATTAAGAAAGCTTTATTATTTGCATTATATAGTTCTTCATTTGGTTAGTTTTAACGATTAGGTGCAAAAACTGGATACATTAATGCATATGTATATATTTTCCTTCCTTCATTCATAAGATACCTGAAACGATGAAAGATTCGTCTAATCAATTCTTGAAAGTATTCATATTCTTTTCATTAACGACGTCTGACACTAACGTATTATTGTGTCCAACGCACATATACACAAGGAAGGTATTAATCAGGTCATTATCATGTCTTTTAGCTGTTACTCTTATTCAGTTTGTTCTAATAACTGGATGTCAGAAAAGTCCTTGTGGCTTACGTCGTGGAAATCATTCAAAATGTTGAAAACTTGTATTAGTTTACCATGAAAGTTATGCTTTTTAAGAGTTTAATTCTTAGCCTCTCCTTCAGCAGACGTTAGGCCAGCAATCTTCACTCCAGCAGACGCTGCTCCAGTAGGCTACACTCCAGCAGACGCTGCTCCAGTTGGCTATACTACAGCAGACGCTGCTCCAACAGGCTACACTGCGGCAGACGCTTGTTCAACAGGCTACGCTCCAGCAAAGTCTGCTCTAGCAAGATACGTTCTAACAGACGCTGCTCCAGCAAGTAACACTCCAGCAGACGCTTGACCAGGAGGCAACTCTCACGCAGACGATCCTCCACGAGGCTATACTTCGGCAGATCATGTCCAGCAGGCAACACCCCAGCAGATGATGCTCCAGCAGAAGACACTCTTACAGACGATGCTTCAGTAGGTGACACTCTAGCAGACTATGCTCAGCAAGCTACACTCCTGCAGATTATGCTCCAGCAAGCCACACTCCAGCAGATGATACTCCAACGTGCGACACTCCAGCTGACGCTGGTCCAGCAAACAGCTCTCCAACAGACGATGCTCTAACAGACAACACTCCAACAGATGATGCTTCAGCAGGCGACACTCCAACAGATGATGCTTCAGCAGGCGACGCTCCAGTAGATGATCCTCCAGCATATAACACTTCAATAGACGATGCTCCATCAGGCTACATTCCAGAATACGTTGGTCCAGCACGCGACACTCCAGCAAACGGTGTTCCTGCAGGCGACACTCCAGCAGAAGATGCTTCAGTAGGCGGGTCTCACGCAGACGATGCTCCAGCAGGTTGCACTCCATCAGATGCTGCAGCAAGCTAAACTCAAGCAGACACTGGTCCAGCAGGCGACACTCCAGCAGACGCGTGTCCAGCAGGTTACACTCCAGCAGACGCGTGTCCAGCAGGTTACACTCCAGCAGACGATACTCCAGCAGGCTAAACTCCTGTAGTCACTTCAGCACATGATGCCCACTAGGCTATACTCCAGCAAACTATGTTTCAGCAAGGGACACTCAAGCAGACTACACTCCAGCCGACGCTGTTCCAACAAACTACAATCGAGCAAACAATGCCTCAGCAAGCTGCATTCCAACAGACAATGCTCCAGCAGCTGACATTCTAGCAGACGCTGCTCCAGTAAGCTACACACCAATAGACGATGCTCCAGCAGGCTACATCCAGCATACGCTGGTCCAGCAGGTTACACTCCAGCAGACGATGTTCCAGCAAGATTTACTCCAACAGACCGTGCTCCAACAAGCTACACTCCAGCAGACGATGCTCCAGAAAGCTACACTCCAAGAGACGATGCTCCACCAAGCTGCACTTCAACAGGCGATGCTCCAGCAGGCCACACTCCACATGGCATTGGTCTAGCAGGAGATACTCCGAAAGACGATGCTCCAGCAGCTAACATTCCAGCAAACGATGCTCCAGCAGGCTGCACTCCACATGGCATTGGTCTAGCAGGCGATACTCCGGAAGACGATGCTTCAGCAGGGTAAGCTCCAGCAGACGATGCTCCAGCACTTGACACTCCAGCAGACGCTGCACCCGCAGGCGACGCTCCAACAGACGATACTCCAGCAGGCTACACTCCAGAAAACGATGGTCCAGCACACCAACACCCTGTAGACCCTGGTTCAGCATTCTACACTCCAGCAGATGATACCCCACTAGCTTATACTCCAGCAAACGATGCTCCAGCAGGCGACACTCCAGCAGATGCTGATCCAGCAGGCTTCACTCCAGTAGATGATCCTCCAGTATGCTACACTCCAGTCAACGCTGGTCCAACAAGTTACAATAGAGCAAACGATGATCCAGCAAGCTACATTCCAGCAGACGATGCTCCAGCAGGCGACATTCCAGCATGCGCTGGTCCATCAAGCTACACTCCATCAGACGATATTCAAACAGGCGATACTCAGGGAGACACTGGCCCAGCAGGCGACTCTCCAGTTGAGGATACTCCAACCGGCGACACTCCAGCAGACGCTGCTTCAGCAGGCGTGGCTCCAACAAACAGTTCTCAAGCAGGCGACACCCTAGCAAACGGTGTTACAGCAATTAACACTGCAGTAAATGAGTGGTCCAGCTGGAGACACTAACAGACGGTCGTCCTGAAGGCGAGACTCCAGCAGATGATGCCTCAGCAGGCAACGCTCCAACAGGCAATGCTCAAGCAGGTGACACTCCATTAGACAATGCTCCATCAGGTTACGCTCTAGCGCACGGTGTTCTGGGAGGCTACACTCGAGCAGACGACGGTCCAGCAGGCGATACTCCAGCAAACGATCCTCCAGCAAGTGAAACTCCTACAGACGATACTTCAGCAGGTTACACTCCAGCAGACGTTGCTCCATCATGTGACACACCTTCTTCAGCAGGCGACATTCAAACAGACGATTCTCCGGCAGGCAACAATTCTGCAGGCGAGGTTTCAGCAGGGCACACTACAGCAGACGCTGCTCAAGCACGATACACTACAGCAAACCATGTTCCAACAGGCTATCTTCCAGTAAATGCTTCTCCAGCAGGGTACAATCAAGCAGACATTGCTCCAGCAGGCGATTCTCTAGTAGACGATAATCCAGTAGGTGAAACTCCAGCAGACGATGCTTCAGCAGATTACATTCCAGCAAACGATGCTCCAGCAAGTGACACACTTGCAAGCGATGTTTCAGCTGGAGACATTCCAGCAGACGATGCTCCAGCAGACATCACTTGTGTAGACGAGGCTTCAGCAGGCTACACTACAGCAGACGCTGCTCAAGCACGCTAAAATACAGAAAACCATGTTCCGACAGTAAACGCCGCTCCAGCAGGCTAGACTCAAGCAGACAATGCTCCAGTAACCTACACTCCAGCAGATGATGCTCCATTAGGCGACACTGCAACAGTTGCTTGACCAGCAGGGAAATCTCACGCAGACGATAGTCTAGCAGGCTACACTCCAGCAGGCAGTCCTCCGGTAGGCGACACTCCAGCACACGTTGCTTCAGCAAACGACGCTCCAGCAGACGATGCTCCAGCAGGCTACAGTCCAGCAAACCATGCTCCAACAGAATACACTCTAGCAGACGATGCTCCAACAGGCGACACTCCAGCAGACGATGCTTTACCAGGGGTCGATCCAGCAGACGCTGTTCCAGCAGGCGACATTCTATCAGACGGTGTTGCGGCAGGTGATGTTTCAGCTGACGGTGGTTCAGCAGATGACACTCCAGTAGACGGTTGTCCTGCGGGCGACATTGCAGTAGATGATGCTTTAGTAAGAGACGCTCCAGCAGACGATCCTCCAGCAGGTGACACTCCAGTTGACCCTGCTCCATTAGGTGACACTCTAGCACACGATGTTCCAGCAGACAACACTCCAGCAGACGATGCTCCAGTATGCAACGATCCTGCAGATGATGCTCCATCAGGTGACACTCTAGCAGATGGTGCTCCAGAGGTCGACAATCCAGCAGATGGTGTTCCAGTTGGCGACAATCCAGTAGACGATGCTTCAGGAGGCTACAACCTAGCACACGCTGCCCTAGCAGGCTACACTGCAGCAGATGATGTTCCAGCAGGCTACGTTCCAGTAGAAGCTGCTCCAGCAGGCTACACTGCAGCAGATGATGTTCCAGCAGGCTACGTTCCAGTAGAAGCTGCTCCAGCAGGCTACACTGCAGCAGATGATGTTCCAGCAGGCTACGTTCCAGTAGAAGCTGCTCCAGCAGGCTACACTCTATACACGCTGGTCCAGCAGGCTAAACTACAGCAGACGAAACTCCAAATGGCTACAATCAAGCAGACGATGCTCCAGCAGGCAACACCCCTGCAGACGCTTGACCAACAGGCGATTCTGACGAAGACGATGTTCCAGCAGGATACACTCCAGCAGACCATGCGCCAGCAGGCGACATTCCAGCAGACGATACTTCAGCTGACGATCCTCAGACGTTCATCCAGCAGACTACACTCCAGCAAACGATGCTCCAGTTGGCGACATTCCAGCAGAGAAAAAAAAATGCTTCAGCAGGCAACGCTCCAGTAGACCATGCTCCAACAAGCTACATTTTACCAGACGATGCTTCAGAAAGCCACACGCCAGCAGACGATATTCCAGCAGGACATACTCCAGCAGACGTTTTTCCAGCGGGCGACACTCCAGCAGACGGTGTTCCAGCAGGTGAATCTCACGCAGACGATGCTTCAACTGGCTACACTCCAGTAGATGGTGCTCCAGTAGGCGATACTTCAGCAGATGATGTTTCAGTAGGCGACGCTCCGCCACACGATGCTCCAGCAGGCTACACTGCAGCAGACGATGTTCCAGTAGGTTATACACTAGCAGAACGATGCTCCAGCAAGCCACACTCCAGCAGACGATGCCTCAGCAGGCGACACGCCTGCAGTCATGCCCAAACACTTCAGCAGACAAAGCACCAGCAAGCCACATTCCAGCAGACGATGCTCCAGCCAACGACACTCCAGCAGACGCTGTTCCAACAGGAGACTCTTCAGCAAACAATGCTCCAGCAGGCGACACTGCAGCAGACGATACTTCAGCAGGCAATTTTCATGCAGACGCTGCTCCAGCAGGTGACACTCCAGCAGACGATGCTTTAGCAGGCGACACTCTAGCAGAGGGTGTTCTAGCAGGCAACACTCCAGCCGACGGTTGTCCAGCAGGCGACACAATAGTAGATGATACTTCAGCAGGCGACACAATAGTAGATGATACTTCAGCAGGCGACACAATAGTAGATGATACTTCAGCAGGCGACACTGTAGCAGACGATGCTTCTGCAGGCGATTCTCACGCAGACGCTTCTCCAGCAGCGACACTCTAACAGACGGTGTTCCAGCAGGTAACACTCCAGCCGACGGTTCTCCTGCATCGACACTACAGCAGATGATACTTCAGCAGGCAACGTTCCAGCAAACGATCCTCCAAGCAGGTAACACTCTAGCAGACGATCCTTCAGCAGGTGACACTCCAGTAGACGATGCTCCAGCGCCCTACGCTCCAGCAGACGATGCTTTAGCAAGCGACGCTCCACAGACGAAGCTCCAGCAGGCGACACTCCTGCAAACGATGCTTCAGCAGTCGCCTCTCTAGCAGGCCATACTCCAACAGATGACACTCCAGTCCATGATGGTCCAGCAGGGTACATTCCAGCAGACGTTGGTCTAGCAAGCCACACTCCAGCATACGATGTTCAAGCAGGCGACGCTTCAGCAGTTGATACTTCAACAGGCGATGCTCATGCATACGATGCTCCAGCATGCGAAAGTCCAGCATACGTTGCTCCAGCAGGCGACATGCCAGCAGACGATGCTCTAGCAGGCTATACTCAGTGGGCGTTGTAATGTTGGACACACTGTTGTTGACGGTCTAGTACATTTGTGTCATCCATGTTAAATATTCATCCTGGTCCTGACTTGATATATGCTGTCGTCCTCCGCTGCTGCTGCTGCTGTTGCTCTGAGCCATTGGTCCAACCCCAAGTTCTACCGTTGAACCACTAGCTTCACTCCGGGTTCAACCGCTGAACCACTAGTTTTACCCTGGGTTCAACCGCTGAACCACTGGTTTCACCCTAGGTTCAACCGCTGAGCCACCAGTTTAACCTCGGGTTCAACCGCTGAACCACTAGTTTCACCCCGGGTTCAACCACTGAACCACTGGTTTCACCCCGGGTTCAACCGCTTAACCACCAGTTTCACCCCGGTTTCAACCACTGAACCACCAGTTTCACCCCGGGTTCAACCACTGAACCAACAGTTCCACCTCAGGTTCAACTGTTGAACCACTGGTTTCATCCTTGGTTCAACCGTGAAGCCACTGGTTCTATATCCGGGTTCAACCATCAGCTCTATCTTGCGCTCATCATTCGCTGTGTGAGAGATTCAATATGCAAGAGCTTTTTCATTAGCAATACCCTCCCTCCTGTGACGGGGCTCCCAATCCCCTCCCCGCTGGAGGATGGGAGAGGACAGTGACGGGGATGGGTGGGCAGTGTTAGGCAGGCAGTGACAGGGATTGGAGAGCAGTGACAGGGATAGGAGAAAGTGACAGAGTTGGGCAGGCAGTGACAGCGCTGGGCGGACTGTAACAGGACCGGGCGACAGTGAGAGAAATGGGAAGGCAGCGGAAGGGTTGGGCAGATAGTGACAGGGATAGGAGGAAAGTGACAGGCTTAGTCGGAGAGTGACAGAATTGGCTTTGGTGGCACGGTAGGTGATATATACATATAAAGGGATGGGCGGAAGATAGGATGGTGGGCAGAGCCAGGGATAGAATCCATGCGTGGGCACTGGCAGAGTGTGGACAGGAGCGGTGTTAATAGGAGCAGGATATGGGCAATAGCAGGGTGGGTGGAAGAGGGGTTTGAGCAGTAATAGTGTTGGCTGGAACACGGAAAATGGAAGCAGGATGCAGGCATTAGCAAAGTTGGCAGTAGCAGGGAGGATGGAAGCATTATAAACAGCTGTAGCAGTGTTAGCAGCAGCTGCGTGTGGGCAGTGGCAGTGTGGGCGGTGGCAGGATGAGTAGTGGCAGGATCACTGGGCGCTCAGTTTAGGTAGTAAGATGTGTTGGCAGTAGTAGCGTGTGGGCAGGAGCAGCGTTGGCAGTAACAAGGTGGGCGGAATCAGGTTGTGGGCAGAACAGTGTTGGTACTAGCAAGCTCAGTGAAATTACGGTGTGGGAAGTAAATGTGTTGGCAGAAGCAGCATGTAGGAGATGCAGGGTGGGTGGAAGCAGGTTGTGAGGGCAGCAACACTGCTGGCAGAAGCAGGTGTGGGCGAATGCAGGTGGGCTGTGGTAGTGTTGGCAGTGTGAGCGTTGGCAGTAGCAGGGTGATGGCAGAAGCAGGGTAGGTGGGTGCAAGGCTGACGGTTTGCAGGGTGGGCTGGGACAAGTTGGGAGGAGACACGGTTGGTGATCAAATGTAGTAAAAGAATATTAATTGGAAACCGCTCCCCCCCTCCCCCCCTTCCCCCTCCCCCCTCCCCCCCTCCTCTTCCTACACTCCATTTTAATCTTTGTAGTGACATGCCAGATGTACGAGATCATAGACTCCCTGCCCCACCCCGCGCCGTACTGCCTGATGTAAGTCTTTGTCTAATTTTAGATCAAAGTGCCTCCCGGAGTGTCTTGCCGGATATGTAAGATCACTGAACCGGGAAATGTTGACATCAGTGAACAATAGTAAAGTGATCGTTACGACGGGGTAGATAACAGGCTTCTACAGCGGAAAATATAAAGGGAAAGATGAAAATCATATGAAAGAGGAAGAATATTTCGAAAACTGGTTGAGGGGATTCTAGGGAGGGTAGATATGCATTCTTCTTATGTCAGTTCCGTACCATGAATGCTGGTGACACTACATTCACAAGAAACAACAGTCCTTGGCCGATGTTTGTATGCAACTAGCGCTACAAAACTGCAGTCATCAGCAGAATCTTACACTGAACATGCAAGACGGCATACACCTGGCATATCTTCCATACAGACACATAGCGGATGAAACAGACCATCATAGATTACGGTTACAAGAACTCCAACTTCGACTAACAAATAAAATACTTCTTGTAAAGCAAACTCATGGCGGCAGAAACTTCAAGTAACAAAACAACACAAAATATATCACCGCAACCAGTTGTCAACTGCTAACAAGACAGATGAACATGTACTATGAAACATCAAACACACAACACAAGACATCAAAGTCAAGGTAGTTATATGCTCTAGAAACAAACAAACAACTAACCAGCTACATGAAAATCAGGATACATTACAAGAATCTAATGTGATTCATGAATTCAAATATTAACAAGGAGATTGTGACCAACATGACATACATGGGAAGCACAACTTATATACGGTTCAGAAGACTAACCCTCCACTTACAAGATGGCTTCACCAAACTATCTACATGTCACCAAGTAGCATAACACTGCCCTCACACGAGAGACAATTGTTAAAGCTTCAGGGATACTACACCTTGAACGAAACACAAGACACCCACACATCTGCAGGGATACTACACCTTGAACGAAACACAAGACTCCCACACATCTGCAGGGATACTACACCTTGAACGAAACACAAGACACCCACACATCTGCAGGGATACTACACCTTGAACGAAACACAAGACACCCACACATCTGTAGGGATACTACACCTTGAACGAAACACAAGACTCCCACACATCTGCAGGGATACTACACCTTGAACGAAACACAAGACTCCCACACATCTGCAGGGATACTACACCTTGAACGAAACACAAGACACCCACACATCTGTAGGGATACTACACCTTGAACGAAACACAAGACTCCCACACATCTGCAGGGATACTACACCTTGAACGAAACACAAGACTCCCACACATCTGCAGGGATACTACACCTTGAACGAAACACAAGACTCCCACACATCTGCAGGGATACTACACCTTGAACGAAACACAAAACTCCCACACATCGCTGAAGCCCTGAGTATCAAGGAACAAAAGCCAAAATTGAACAACCAGAACACGGACCAAGACAGGACACTCCAGCTACATGCTCCATCATCGCGTAACACTCAATATGCACAGCACACAACATCTTATTGTTACGCAGCGACACATGGACATCCGTCTACAGGTATTACCTAACCTCACCCAGCTACCTGCAATCATTCCCACCTGCTCCATTGACCTCTTTACACGCTACTGATGATGATTTGACGGATTAACATGGAAACGTTAAGTCAGCCCTCAGAAGCATCGTACACAACCTTCCCAGCCAAGCAGAGAGAAACATTATATAATTTGAGATTCAGAAAAACTTGATTAAAAAACCAGTTTCTTTCTTGATCTCCATTCCCCACGTTCGGAAGGTAGCACCAGGATCAGATGAAGAAAGACCACGTCCACTCACACCAACTCTCTTGCTGTCATGTGTATTGCACCGAAACCATAACCCCACAGACATTTCTATAGCTTACCCCGGAAGCTTCACATGCTCTAGTTCACTTCAGTGCCATCACGTCGACCTCAGTATACCACATCGTTCCATTTCAGGCCCAAATCCTCCAAAAAACCTTTTCAATCCATTCTTTCATCTCCAATTTGGATTTTTCCTCTCTCATATTCTCCCTATGTCTAATACACTCCAGCACGCCGTCCTCTGCTCTCTCAACCAAACTCTTATGAGAACACGTCTCTCTTACCCTATCATTACTTACTCGATCAAACCACTTCACACCTAACGTTGTCTTCAAACATTTAATTGCTGACGCATCCACCCTCCTTCGGACAGCCTCATCTATAGTCCATGCCTTTTATCCACGTAATATTGTTGGGACTACTATTCTTTCAAACATACCCAAATTTGACCTTCCAGATAACGTTCTCTCTTTCCACACATTCTTCATCGCTCCCAGAACCTTCATTCCCTCCCCACCTTATAACTCATTTCCGCTTCCATGTTTCCACTTGCTGCCATGCCCATTTCCAGATATCTGAAACACTTCACTTACTCGGGTTTTTCTTCATCCAAACTCTCAACCCAACTAATATGTCCCTCACTCCTGTAAACCCAATAACCTTGCTGTTATTTATATTAACTCTCAACTCTCTCCTTTTACTCATTCTTCCGAAGTCAGTCACCAGCTTCCGCAGTTTCTCAGTTGAATCTGCCACCAGTGCTGTATCATCAGGAAACAAGATCTGATTTACTTTCCAGGGTCTCTCAACCCCCACAGACTGCATACTCGCCCCTCTTTGCAAGACTCACGCATTTACCTCCATCACCACCCCATCCATAAACAAACTAAACAACCATAGTGATATCACACACCTCTGCCGCAGACCAACTTCACTTGAACACAGTCACTCTCCCCTCTTCCTACTTGTACACAAACCTTACACTTTTGACAGAAAGTTCTCGCTGCTTTTTGCAGATCTCCTTCCACAGCGTATATTCTTAAGACCATATGATATGCTTTCTCCAGAACTTAAATGCCACATACAAATTCCTCACCCATAACTTTAAAGCATACACCTAATCCACACATCCTCTACCACTTCTGAAACCACACTGTCCCTCCCCAGTCTGATGCTTTGTACATGCCTTCACCCTCTCAATTAATACCCTCCCATACGAATTGCCAGGTATACTCAACAAACTTATGCCTCTGTAGTTTGAACACTCACCTTTATCCCCTTTATCTTTATACAGTGGCACTATACGTGCATTCCGCTAGTCCTCAGGAACTTCACCATGATCCATACATACAATGAACATCCTTACCAACTAACCAACACCATAGTTACCCTTTTCTAAATAAATTCAACTGCAGTGCTATTCACTCCAGCCGTTATGTTACATTTCATCTTCCGCAAGGCATGTGCCACCTCTCCTCTCTTCACCAGCCTACTCTCCCTGACTCTCAGTTCGCACACCATCCCGATCAAAATACCATACATCTGCCACTCTATCATCAAACACAATTAGCAGTCCTTCAAAATACTCACTCCATCTCCTCCTCACTTCATTACTGCCTGTTATCGCTTTCCCTTTTATCACCTTCATCGATGTTCCCATTTGCTCTCTTATCTTTCGCACAATATTTACCTCTTTCCATAACACCTTATTATCCCTAAAGCTTAGTGTTACTCATTGCCCCTAACTTTCATTTGTCCTCTTTTACAACTCTTGCATCTTCCTCTTGACCTCATGCTGCTTTCTCTTATACATCCTCCAATCACTTGCAATCCTTCCCTGTAAGCGCTGCCCAAACGCCTTTTTTTTTCTCTTTCACTAACACCTTAACTTCATACCATCACTTATCACTCTTTCTAATCTGTCCACCTTACATCTTTTAACGCCATAAACATCTCTTGCGTATGTCAGCACTGCTTCCCTAAATACCTCTCATTCTTCACCCACTCCCTATGGTTCAATTATTCTCACCTTTTACCATTAACATCTTTAAACAACTCTCTTTCACAAGCTCACTTACTCACATCACTCTTTTCTCATTGACATTGCTTCCTCTTTTTCGGAAACCTTTAAAAATTTTCACCCTCGCCTTCACAAAACAGTGATCAGACACCTCACCAGCTGCCACTCTCAGCAAATTCACACAAAAGTCTCTTTTACACGCCTACCAATTAACACGGAATCCAATGATGCCCACTGACCATCTCTCCTACTCACGTATACTTGTGCTTATTCCTTTCTAAACCTGGTATTCCCAATCACCAGCCTTTTTCAGCACAACTCCACAAGCTCTTAACCATTCTGTTCGCCTTCTCATGCTCTCTAATCACACTTTCAATTGCCACACTACTCACCTTCACATTTAAGTCACATGCCACTTATACCAGGTCTCTTGCATAAAAACTGCCGATACACTCACTCAGCTGTTCCAAAAACGCTTGCCTCAAATGATCTTTTTTTTTCGCGGCCAGGTGCATAAACATTGATAGTCACTTACTACTTGGCATCTACTTTCAGTTTCGCCAACATTAGTTTCCACAACTCCTGCTTCAGTAGTGCTACTCCTTCCTCTGATCTTGTCCTCTCACCAACCCCTGACTTTACATCCGAGACGTTTCAAAATATACTTTGACTTTCATCCCTGAGGTTATTGTTTAACTCAGAATCAGAACATTCAGGTTTCTCTCGTCAAACATTCTACCTGTCTCTCCTCTCTTCTCATCTTGATTACATCCACAAACATTTAGACACCCCCCAAAAAGATCCTTATGATGAGCAGACTAGTAAGGATCTTTCTGTCAGAATTAAACAACATAAATATAGTATAAGAACAGGACAAGAATCAAATGCCTTGATTAATGATTCTAAGAATTATGATCATTGTATTAACTGGAGTATTGCCATCACAGTTATTAACTCTATCTCCTGTACCACGAGAAATATCATTGGATCCTATATTATTAAATACACAGAGAATTGTAGCATTAACATTAGTGAAGGCCTATACAAATTGGATTGCTCTATTGCTTATAAAATCTATAAACACTTCCCCTTTTTGTCTACATAATAAATTCATGAAACGCATGTTGCCAGACTTGAACGCACCAGACCACCATTCGGATAGTGACTTGTTTACCAAATGCGTCCTATCTACGTCTCTTCGTTGTATATCAAAAGACTGTTACATGTCTTTCTTATATCTCCCTTGATGATGTGATCATTACATGAAAGTGCACTTGGGAACTTATCGTGTTTCATTTCCCCGTGGACTCTTAGGAATATATTTGATCACGCGTTCAGTTGTGATCCTATCCAACATAGATATCACACGGCTCTTCTACTACTTTTCTACAAGTTCTCCTGGACTTTCCTCCTTTATTACTACTTTCTCCAAATCGTTACTCAAGGACCATAAACTGAAGTTACTATTTGGATTCCGTAAGAGATGCCTTGATGAACAAGTAATGCCAAGATCTATCTTACCCAGCGATTGTTGCAGTTGTCTGGTCGACCATTTCATGATTTTTAAAATAGTATTTTAAAGAAACACGCTGAATTAAAGAATACTGAAATGGAGGAAACCTTTCACATTACAAGAGAGAAGAAACGTGTCTTTCAAATGGCTATACCGACCTTATGTTGGACTACTGCTACAATAGATTAAGAAGTGAACGAAATAGACTTCAAAGGAAACTGAACTGTAAGTTAAAACTATCTTATTGAAAATAATAATAGGACTAAGAACACAAACTCCTTCCTTTGTGATAAACCTGTCCAATAAACAACTACAAGGATTCTTTGTGTGTTCTAGGCTACTGATCAAGTTCTGTGTGATCTAACAAGGAAGCCAACTGTACTGACATCACAAAGTCTTTCTGCAATTTAGAAATATGCAGTAAATTATCTAATGATGAAATTAACGTCCACAATGGTTTAGTGTATGCCAGTTTGCCAAAATCACTGGATCCTAATTGTCCTAAAGGGTTTATAAGAGTTAGTGACGCTTTGAAAAAGACAATGATGTACATATTAGTAAAGCAGATAAGGTTAACACAGTTGTAATTATGGACAAAGTAATTATTTATCTAAAACGAATGATCTTTTAAGAGATGACACAACATACTCTGAACTCAGTAAGAATCCCCTAAAAGCAGTTGACTATCATTTTGATAAAGAACTGAAATTGTTCTTGAAAGATAATAGTTCTCCAATCAAATGTTTGTCATCTTTGTCCCCTTCATTGCCACATATGTATGGACTTATCAAAGCACATAAACCGTATTTTCCAGCAAGACCTATAGTGAGTTCAGTGGACTCCATCACATATAAATTGTCAAAATGGTTATTTTCTTTATTAATTCCACTAGAGGGTAAGATATCAAATTCTAATATCATGAACAATGTTGATTTAGTTAACAAGCGTAATGCTATCAGTGTTAATTTTGATCTAAAACTGGTTAGCTTTAATATTTCATCTCTGTTCACAAAAGTTCCAGTTGATAACATCTTAGAGTATTCATTTGATGTTTTGGATGATATTCATTTACCTTTTTCAAAGTCTGTTTTTATTGAATTGATAATATTGTGCATAAAAGACTGTATTTCAATTCAATGGAGAATATTATGCTAAAAAAAGGGTTTGGCAATGGGTAACAGACTTTCACCTATATTAAGTAATCTTTACATGAAATTCTTCGAAACAGAATTATCAAAGAACGTAATACTCTCTAATGCAATTTGGTATAGGTATGTATATAATGTTCTTTGTGTTTGGCCTATAAATGAAAACTTACAAACATTTCTCCCTTTACTTAACAATCTAGTACCTTCCATCAAATTTACTGTAGAAATTGAAAATATTATGTTGCCATTTTAGATTGCATGATCCATAGGGATGGAAACAAATTTAAGTTTAGCATATACAAAAGATGACCAATGTATGCTCATACATCCATTATTACTCATCTCAATATAACAGTTATATCATCATCAATCCAGTCTATGTTCTTTAGGCCATTACGTATTGCAGTCCAGAGTTTATTGACAAGTTTGAGAAGATATATCCTATTGGATACACGTTAAAGTATCCTAGATCTTCCAATGATAAAATCTCTTAAGCTGGCAAAGAAATAATTTTATAGAGTAGAACCCAAACCTCCTCTTGATACTAAGAACCTTTTAGTTCTCCCGTTTAATGATAATTCTACTTTACTTCCTATTGTTGCTTAAAACCTTTCATGTAAACATTGATTCAGCAGCAACAATGCTATAAAGATAATCTTAATCAGGAACTCATCAGAAAGTTCTGCAGGATACATCTATACAGTAGTCTATCGTGCAAAAATTGTGATAAGTTTTATGTTGGACAAACTGGTAAGGATCTTTCTATTGAACGTAAGTAACATGACTATAACATAAGAAAAAGACAAGAATCAAATGCCTTGTTTAATCATGTTAAAAATCATGATCAGTGTATTGATTGGAGTAATGCCATCTCAGTTATTACCTCTAACTTCTGTACCATGAGAAATATTGAATCTTCTACTGGTAGATACACAAAGAATTGTAACATTAATATCATTGAAGTTCTGTACAAATTGAATAGCTATATTGTTCATAAAATCTGTAAACAGTTCCCCTTCTTGTCCATATACTAAACCTATGATGCGCCTGTTGCCAGACTTGAACGCACCCGTCCTACATTTGGATACTCACTTGATTGCCAAATGGCGTCCTAGCTGCATCTCTTCGTTGTTTATCAACTGACTGTCATATTCCTTTCTTGTATCTCCCCTGATTATGTAATTATTGCACGAAGGTGCACTTGGGAACATCGTATTTCATTTCCCTGTGGATGGCGAGTGGTGGGTTAAAGAATTAAGGTTATTAGTGAAAGAGAAGAGAGAAGCGTTTGGACGATGTTTGCAGGGAAGTAGTGCAAATTACTGGGAGATGAATAGGAGAAAGCGGCAGGAGGTCAAGAGAAAGATGCGAGAGAGAAAAAGAAAGGGTAAATAAGAGTTAGGGTGAGAAAGTGTCATTACATTTTAGGGAGAGTGAAGAGATGTTTTGGAAAGAGGTAAATAAAGTGCGTAAGACAAGAGAACAAATAGGAACATCGGTAAAGGGGGCGAATGGGGAGGTAATAACAATTAGTGATGAAGCGAGGAGATAGAGTGAATATTTTGAAGGTTTTTTGAATGTGTTTGATGATAGAGTGCCAGATATAGGGTGTTTTGGTCGGGGTGGTTTACGAAGTGAGAGGGTCAGGGATAAGGGTTTGTAAAAAACAGAGAAGAGGTAGTGAAAGCTTTGTGGAAGATGAAAGCCGGCAAGGCGGCGGGTTTGGATGGTATTGCAGTGGAATTTATTGAAAAAGGGGGTGACTGTGTTGTTGATTGGTAGGTAAGAATATTCAATGTATGTATGGATCATGGTGGTGCCTGAGGAGTGGTGGAATGCATGTATAGTGCCACTGCACAAAGACAAAGGAGATAAAGGTGAATGCTCAAATTACAGAGGCCTAAGTTTGTTGAGTATCCTCGGAAATTATATGGAGGGGTATTGATTAAGGGATAAAGGTATGTGCAGAGCATCATGCTGGGGAAGAATAGTGTGGTTTCAGAAGTGTTAGAAGATGTGTGGATCAGGTGTTTCCTTTAAAAAAAAATTATGTGAGAAACACTTAGAAAAACATATGGATCTGTATGTAACATTTATGGATCTGGAAGAAGCATATGATAGGGTTGATGGAAATGTTTTGTGGAAGGTTTTGAGAGTATATGGTGCGGGAGGTAAGCTGCTAGAAGCAATAAGAGTTTTTACCAAGAATGTAAGGCATATGGGCGAGTAGAAAGGGAGGAAAGTGATTGGTTTCCAGTAAAATGTCGCTTTGCGGCAGGGGTGCGTGATGTCTCCATGGTTATTCAATTTGATTACGAATGGGGTGGATAGGGAGGTGAATGCAAGAGTTTTGGAGAGAGGGGTAAGTATGCTGTCTGTTGTGGATAAGAGGGCTTGGAAAGTGAGTCAGTTTTTGTTCGCTGAAGACACATCGCTGGTGGCTGATTTGAATGAGAAACTGCAGAGGTTGGTGACTGATTTTGGTAAAGTCTGTGAAAGAAGAAAGTTGAGAGTAATTAGGCTCAATAGGGCTGAGGAACAAATTAGTTGGGAGATAAGTTTGAATGGAGAAAAACTGGAGGAAGTGAAGTGTTTTAGATATCTGGGAGTGGACGTAGCAGCGGAAGGAACCATAGAAGCGGAAGTGAGTCACAGGTTGGGGTAGGAGGCGAAGGTTCTGGGAGAGTTGAAGAGTGTGTGGAAGGTGAGGACGTTATCTCGAATAGCAAAAATGGGTACGTTTGAAGGAATAATGGTTCCAACAATGTTATATGGCTGCGAGGCATGAACTACAGATAGGGTTGTGCGGAGGGATGTGGATGTGTTGGAAATGAAATGTTTGAGGACAATATATGGTGTGAGGTGGTTTCATCAAGTAAGTAATGGAAGGGAAAGAGATATGAGTGGTAATGAAAAAGAGTGTGGTTGAAAGAGCTGAAGAGAGTGTGTTGAAATGGTTTGGACACATGGAGATAATGAATGAGGAAAGATTGACAAAGAGGATATATACGTTAGAGGTGGAAGGAAGAAGGAGAAGTGGGAGACCAAATTGTAGGTGGAGGGATGGAGTAAATAAGATTTTGAGCGATCGGAGCCTGAAAATAAGGAGGGTGAAAGGCATGCAAGGAATAGAGTGTATTGGAACTATGTGGTATACCGGGGTCGACGTACTGTCATTGGACTGAACCAGGGCATGTGAAGCGTCTGGGGTAAACCATGAAAAGATGTGTGGGGCCTGGATGAAGAAAGGGAGCTGTGAGTTGGTGCGTTACACATGACAGCTCGGTGTGAACAAATGTGGCCTTTCTGTCTTTTCCCGGCGCTTCCTCACTGGAGGGTGGATGGAGGTGGGGGAGCTGTTTCCTGTATGGCGGGGTGGCAAAAGAAATAGATGAAGGTAGCGAGTATGAATTTGTACATGTGTATATATGCATTTGTCTGTGTATGTATATGTATGTATGCGTTAAAATGCACATGTATGTATATGTGCATGTATGGGCGTTTTTGTATATATATATGTATATGAGTGGTTGTGCCATTCTTCATCTGTTTCCTTGCATGACCTCGTTGAAGTGGTAAACAGAGATTAAGTATAATAGATATAATAAATGTTTATAGTTGTGTTACTGGAGTGTTAGTTTTTCATACATGGTGCTTTGACAAGAAAATAGTGAAATTGGTAAAGAATGTAGCTTAGACATTGAAGCTTATTCTTTCATTGAAATGTGAACAAATGGAGCATTTTTCAAAGTGATAGAGATGGAGAGCAAAAAGGTATTTTTCATGAATGTACTGGAAAACTTGAGGTCCAGATAAACTTTTGGTCTGTCAAGACTTTACTATGGGGGATGACCAACTACCTACCCTCATGTATCCAATATATGGTTGTACTTTGTGTAGTGAAGACAATTGAGAAACATAATAAGCCAATATTCCAGTTTCATGATAAGAGAAGAAGTGGACCAGGCAATATGATACAGTGGTTAAACTGATGAAAACTACTATTGACGTTTGTGTAAATAAATTATACAGTTCCTTTTTCCATAGCCAGAGGTTGAACCATTATGTGACATTCATTTTCCATTTCATTTCCAGCTAGAAGTTTCAGTTTTCTAAATTATTTCTTACATTTTCATATATATATACTATATATATATATATCTATCTATCTATCTATCTATCTATATATATATATATATATATATATATATATATATATATATATATATATATATATATATATATATATATATATATATATATATATATATATATATATATATATATATATATATATATATATATATATATATATATATATATATATATATATATATATATATATATATATATATATATATATATATATATATATCCTCCCTGGGGATAGGGGAGAAAGAATACTTCCCACGCATTCCTCACGACTAGAGGGGACGGAAGCGGGGGGCCAGAAATCCTCCCCTCGTATTATTTTTTTTAACTTTCTGAAATGGGAAACAGAAGAAGGAGTCACGCGGGGAGTGCTCATCCTCCTCGTAGGCTCAGATTGGGGTGTCTAAATGTGTGTGGATGTAACCAAGATATGAAAAAAGAAGAGATAGGTAGTATGTTTGAGGAAAGGAACCTGGATGTTTTGGCTCTGAGTGAAACGAAGCTCAAGGGTAAAGGGGAAGAGTGGTTTGGGAATGTCTTGGGAGTAAAGTCAGGGGTTAGTGAGAGGACAAGACCAAGGGAGGGAGTAGCACTACTCCTGAAACAGGAGTTGTGGGAGTATGTGATAGAATGTAAGAAAGTAAATTCTAGATTGATATGGGTAAACCTGAAAGTTGATGGAGAGAGATGGGTGATTATTGGTGCATATGCACCTGGACATGAGAAAAAAGATCATGAGAGGCAAGTGTTTTGGGAGCAGCTGAATGAGTGTGTTAGTGGTTTTGATGCATAAGACCGTATTATAGTGATGGGTGATTTGAATGCAAAGGTGAGTAATGTGGCAGTTGAGAGAATAATTGTTATACATGGGGTGTTCAGTGTTGTAAATGAAATGGTGAAGAGCTTGTAGATTTATGTGCTGAAAAAGGACGGGTGATTGGGAATACCTGGTTTAAAAAGCGAGATATACATAAGTATACGTATGTAAGTAGGAGAGATGGCCAGAGAGCGTTATTGGATTACGTGTTAATTGACAGGCGTGCGAAAGAGAGACTTTTGGATGTTAATGTGCTGAGAGGTGCAACTGGAGGGATGTCTGATCATTATCTTGTGGAGGCGAAGGTGAAAATTTGTATGGGTTTTCAGAAAAGAAGATAGAATGTTGGGGTGAAGAGAGTGGTGAGAGTAAGTGAGCTTGGGAAGGAGACTTGTGTGAGGAAGTACCAGGAGAGACTGAGTACAGAATGGAAAAAGGTGAGAACAAAGGAGGTAAGGGGAGTGGGGGAGGAATGGGATGTATTTAGGGAAGCAGTGATGGCTTGTGCAAAAGATGCTTGTGGCATGAGAAGCGTGGGAGGTGGGTTGATTAGAAAGGGTAGTGAGTGGTGGGACGAAGAAGTAAGATTATTAGTGAAAGAGAAGAGAGAGGCATTCGGACGATTTTTGCAGGGAAAAAATGCAAATGAGTGGGAGATGTATAAAAGAGACAGAGGTCAAGAGAAAGGTGCAAGAGGTGAAAAAGAGGGCAAATGAGAGTTGGGGTGAGAGAGTATCATTAAATTTTAGGGAGAATAAAGAGATGTTCTGGAAGGAAGTAAATAAAGTGCGTAAGACAAGGGAGCAAATGGGAACCTCAGTGAAGGGGGCTAATGGGCAAGTGATAACAAGTAGTGGTGATGTGAGAAGGAGATGGAACGAGTATTTTGAAGGTTTGTTGAATGTGTTTGATGATAGAGTGGCAGATATAGGGTGTTTTGGTCGAGGTGGTGTGCAAAGTTAGAGGGTTAGGGAAAATGATTTGGTAAACAGAGAAGAGGTAGTAAAAGCTTTGCGGAAGATGAAAGCCGGCAAGGCAGCAGGTTTGGATGGTATTGCAGTGGAATTTATTAAAAAATGGGGTGACTGTATTGTTGACTGGTTGGTAAGGTTATTTAATGTATGTTCAGCTCATGGTGAAGTGCCTGAGGATTGGCGGAATGCGTGCATAGTGATATTGTATAAAGGCAAAGGGGATAAGAGTGAGTGTTCAAATTACAGAGGTATAAGTTTATTGAGTATTTCTGGTAAATCATATGGGAGGATATTGATTGCGAGGGTGAAGGCTTGTAAAGAGCATCAGATTGGGGAAGAGCAGTGTGGTTTCAGAAGTGGTAGAGGATGTGTGGATCAGGTGTTTGCTTTGAAGAATGTATGGGAGAAATACTTAGAAAAGCAAATGGATTTGTATGTAGCATCCATGGATCTGGAGAAGGCATATGATAGAGTTGATAGAGATGCTCTGTGAAAGGTTTTAGAAATATATGGTGTTGGAGGCAAGTTGTTAGAAGCAGTGAAAAGTTTTTATCGAGGATGTAAGGCATGTGTACGTATAGGAAGAGAGGAAAGTGATTGGTTCTCAGTGAATGTAGTTTTGCGGCAGGGGTGTGTAATGGCTCAATGGTTGTTTAATTTGTTTATGGATGGGGTTGTTAGGGAGTTGAATGCAGAGTTTTGGAAAGAGGGGCAAGTATGCAGTCTGTTGGGGATGAGAGAGCTTGGGAAGTGAGTCAGTTGTTGTTCGCTGATGATCCAGCGCTGGTGGCTGATTCATGTGAGAAACTGCAGAAGCTGGTGGCTGAGTTTGGTAAAGTGTGTCAAAGAAGAAAGTTAAGAGTAAATGTGAATAAGAGCAAGGTTATTAGGTACAGTAGGGTTGAGGGTCAAGTCAATTGGGAGGTAAGTTTGAATGGAGAAAAACTGGAGGAAGTGAAGTGTTTTAGATATCTGGGAGTGGATCTGGTAGCGGATGGAACCATGGAAGCGGAAGTGAATCATAGGGTGGGGGAGGGGGCGAAATTCCTGGGAGCATTGAAGAATGTCTGGAAGTCGAGAACATTATCTCCGAAAGCAAAAATGGGTATGTTTGAAGAAATAGTGGTTCCGACAATGTTGTATGGTTTCGAGGCGTGGGCTATGGATAAAGTTGTGCGCAGGAGTGTGGATGTGCTGGAAATGGGATGTTTGATGACAATATTTGGTGTGAGGTCGTTTGATCGAGTAAGTAATGTAAGGGTAAGAGAGATGTGTGGAAATAAGAAGATCGTGGTTGAGAGAGCAGAAGAGGGTGTTTTGAAATGGTTTGGGCACATGGAGAGAATGAGGGAGGAAAGATTGACCAAGAGGATATATGTGTCAGAGGTGGAGGGAACGAGGAGAAGTGGGAGACCAAATTGGAGGTGGAAAAATGAAGTGAAAAAGATTTTGAGTGATCGGGGCCTGAACATGCAGGAGGGTGAAAAGCGTGCAAGGAATAGAGTGAATTGGATCGATGTGTTATACCGGGGTCGACGTGCTGTCAATGTATTGAATCAGGGCATGTGAAGCGTCTGGGGTAAACCATGGAAAGTTTTGTGGGGCCTGGGTGTGGAAAGGCAGCTATGGTTTCGGGCATTATTGCATGACAGCTAGAGACTGAGTGTGAACGAATGGGGCCTTTGTTGTCTTTTCCTAGCGCTACCTCGCACACATGAGGGGGTAGGGGGATGTTATTTCATGTGTGGCGAGGTGGCGATGGGAATGAATAAAGGCAGACAGTGTGAATTGTGTGCATGCGTATATATGTATATGTCTGTGAGTGTATATATATGTGTACATTGAGATGTATGGGTATGTATATTTGCGTGTGGGGACGTGTATGTATATACATGTGTATGGAAGTGGGTTGGGCCATTTCTTTCGTCTGTTTCCTTGCGCTACCCCGCAAACGCGGGAGACAGCGACAAAGCAAAATAAAAATAAATAAAATATATATACATATATATATATATATATATATATATATATATATATATATATATATATATATATATATATATATATATATATATATATAGATATATATGTATTATATATATATATATATATATATATATATATATATATATATATATATATATATATATATATATATATATATATATATATATATATATATATATATATATATATCTTTCTTTTCTTTCATACTATTCGCCATTTTCCGCGTTAGCAAGGTAGCGTTAAGAACAGAGGACTGGGCCTCTGAGGGAATATCCTCACCTGGCCTCGTTCTCTGTTCCTTCTTTTGGAAAATTAAAAAAAAAAACGAGAGGGGAGGATTTCCAGCCCCCCGCTCCCTCCTGTTTTAGTCGCCTTTTACGACACGCAGGGAATACGTGGGAAGTATTCTTTCTCCCCTATCCCCAGTGAAAAGTTTTTATCGAGGATGTAAGGCATGTGTACGTGTAGGAAGAGAGGAAAGTGATTGGTTCTCAGTGAATGTAGGTTTGCGGCAGGGGTGTGTGATGTCTCCATGGTTGTTTAATTTGTTTATGGATGGGGTTGTAAGGGAGGTAAATGCAAGAGTCCTGGAAAGAGGGGCAAGTATGAAGTCTGTTGGGGATGAGAGAGCTTGGGAAGTGAGTCAGTTGTTGTTCGCTGATGATACAGCGCTGGTGGCTGATTCATGTGAGAAACTGCAGAAGCTGGTGACTGAGTTTGGTAAAGTGTGTGGAAGAAGAAAGTTGAGAGTAAATGTGAATAAGAGCAAGGTTATTAGGTACAGTAGGGGTGAGGGTCAAGTCAATTGGGAGGTGAGTTTGAATGGAGAAAAACTGGAGGAAGTGAAGTGTTTTAGATATCTGGGAGTGGATCTGTCAGCGGATGGAACCATGGAAGCGGAAGTGGATCATAGGGTGGGGGAGGGGGCGAAAATTTTGGGAGCCTTGAAAAATGTGTGGAAGTCGAGAACATTATCTCGGAAAGCAAAAATGGGTATGTTTGAGGGAATAGTGGTTCCAACAATGTTGTATGGTTGCGAGGGCAAGGAATAGAGTGAATTGGAGTCATATGGTATACAGGGGTTGACGTGCTGTCAGTGGATTGAATCAGGGCATGTGAGGCGTCTGGGGTGAACCATGGAGAGCTGTGTGGGTATGTATATTTGCGTGTGTGGACGTGTGTATGTACATGTGTATGGGGGGGGGGGGTTGGGCCATTTCTTTCGTCTGTTTCCTTGCGCTACCTCGCAAACGCGGGAGACAGCGACAAAGTATAAAAAAAAAAAAAAAAAAAAAAAATATATATATATATATATATATATATATATATATATATATATATATATATATATATATATATATATATATATATATATATATATATATATATATATATGTATATTCACGTGTTCGTATTCATACTGGCTGCCTTCATCCATTTTCTTCGCCACCTCACCTAACATGAAAAACAAGCAACCCCCACCCCCCACCCCCCACCCCCAAGCGTGTGAGGTAGCTTTAGGAAAGTAAAACAAAGGCCACATTCGTCCACATACAGACTCTAGCTGTTATGTATAATTAGCCAGAACTGCAGCTCCCTTTCCACATTCAGCTCCCCCAAAATTTCCATATTTTACCCGAGACACTTCACATGCCCTAGGTCAATCTATTGATAGCACGTCGACCCCGGTATACCACATCGTTCCAATTCACTCTATTCCTTGCATGCCTTTCACCATCCTGTATGTTCAGGCCCTGATCGCTCAAAAATCTTTTTCAATCAATCCTTCCACCTCCATTTTCGTCTTCCACTTCTCCTCGTTCCCTCCACTTCTGACACACATATCCTCTTTATCAATCTTTCCTCACTCATTCTCTCCATGTGGCCAAACCATTTCAATACACTCTCTTCTGCTCTCTCAACCACACTCTTTTTATTACTACACATCTCTCTTACCCTTTCATTACTTACCCGATCAAACCACCTCACACCACATATCGTCCTCAAGCATCTCATTTCCAACACATCCATCCTCCTCCACGCAACCCTATCTATCGTCCACGCCTCACAACCATATAACATTGTTGGGACCACTATTCCTTCAAGCATACCCATTTTTGCTTCACAAGATAAAGTTCTCGCCATCCACGCATTATATATATATATATATATATATATATATATATATATATATATATATATATATATATATATATATATATATATATATATATATATATTTATATATATATATATATATATCCTCCCTGGGGATAGGGGAGAAAGAATACTTCCCACGTATTCCCTGCGTGTCGTAGAAGGCGACTAAAAGGGAAGGGAGCGAGCTGCTGCAAATCCTCCCCTCTCATTATTTTTTTTTTTTTCAAAAGAAGGAACAGAGATGGGGGCCAGGTGAGGATATTCCCTCAAAGGCCCAGTCCTCTGTTCTTAACGCTACCTCGCATATGCGGGAAATGGCGAATAGTATGAAAGAAAGAAAGATATATATATATATATATATATATATATATATATATATATATATATATATATATATATATATATATATAGAAATCCTCCCCTCCTTGTATTTTTTTAACTTTCTAAAATGGGAAACAGAAGAAGGAGTCACGCGGGGAGTGCTCATCCTCCTCGAAGGCTCAGATTGGGGTGTCTAAATGTGTGTGGATGTAACCAAGATGTGAAAAAAGAAGAGATAGGTAGTATGTTTGAGGAAATGAACCTGGATGTTTTGGCTCTGAGTGAAACGAAGCTCAAGGGTAAAGGGGAAGAGTGGTTTGGGAATGTCTTGGGAGTAAAGTCAGGGGTTAGTGAGAGGACAAGAGCAAGGGAAGGAGTAGCAGTACTCCTGAAACAGGAGTTGTGGAAGTATGTGATAGAATGTAAGAAAGTAAATTCTCGATTAATATGGGTAAAACTGAAAGTTGATGGAGAGAGATGGGTGATTATTGGTGCATATGCACCTGGGCATGAGAAGAAAGATCATGAGAGGCAAGTGTTTTGGGAGCAGCTGAATGAGTGTGTTAGTGGTTTTGATGCACGAGACCGGGTTATAGTGTTGGGTGATTTGAATGCAAAGGTGAGTAATGTGGCAGTTGAGGGAATAATTGGTATACATGGGGTGTTCAGTGTTGTAAATGGAAATGGTGAAGAGCTTGTAGATTTATGTGCTGAAAAAGGACTGATGATTGGGAATACCTGGTTTAAAAAACGAGATATACATAAGTATACTTATGTAAGTAGGAGAGATGGCCAGAGAGCGTTATTGGATTACGTGTTAATTGACAGGCGCGCGAAAGAGAGACTTTTGGATGTTAATGTGCTGAGAGGTGCAACTGGAGGGATGTCTGATCATTATCTTGTGGAGGCTAAGGTGAAGATTTGTATGGGTTTTCAGAAAAGAAGAGTGAATGTTGGGGTGAAGAGGGTGGTGAGAGTAAGTGAGCTTGGGAAGGAGACTTGTGTGAGGAAGTACCAGGAGAGACTGAGTACAGAATGGAAAAAGGTGAGAACAATGGAAGTAAGGGGAGTGGGGGAGGAATGGGATGTATTTAGGGAATCAGTGATGGATTGCGCAAAAGATGCTTGTGGCATGAGGAGAGTGGGAGGTGGGCTGTTTAGAAAGGGTAGTGAGTGGTGGGATGAAGAAGTAAGAGTATTAGTGAAAGAGAAGAGAGAGGCATTTGGACGATTTTTGCAGGGAAAAAATGCAATTGAGTGGGAGATGTATAAAAGAAAGAGACAGGAGGTCAAGAGAAAGGTGCAAGAGGTGAAAAAAAGGGCAAATGAGAGTTGGGGTGAGAGAGTATCATTAAATTTTAGGGAGAATAAAAAGATGTTCTGGAAGGAAGTAAATAAAGTGCGTAAGACAAGGGAGCAAATGGGAACTTCAGTGAAGGGCGCAAATGGGGAGGTGATAACAAGTAGTGGTGATGTGAGAAGGAGATGGAGTGAGTATTTTGAAGGTTTGTTGAATGTGTTTGATGATAGAGTGGCAGATATAGGGTGTTTTGGTCGAGGTGGTGTGCAAAGTGCGAGGGTTAGGGAAAATGAGTTGGTAAACAGAGAAGAGGTAGTAAAAGCTTTGCGGAAGATGAAAGCCGGCAAGGCAGCAGGTTTGGATGGTATTGCAGTGGAATTTATTAAAAAAGGGGGTGACTGTATTGTTGACTGGTTGGTAAGGTTATTTAATGTATGTATGACTCATGGTGATGTGCCTGAGGATTGGCGGAATGCGTGCATAGTGCCATTGTACAAAGGCAAAGGGGATAAGAGTGAGTGCTCAAATTACAGAGGTATAAGTTTGTTGAGTATTCCTGGTAAATTATATGGGAGGGTATTGATTGAGAGGGTGAAGGCATGTACAGAGCATCAGATTGGGGAAGAGCAGTGTAGTTTCAGAAGTGGTAGAGGATGTGTGGATCAGGTGTTTGCTTTGAAGAATGTATGTGAGAAATACTTAGAAAAGCAAATGGATTTGTATGTAGCATTTATGGACCTGGAGAAGGCATATGATAGAGTTGATAGAGATGCTCTGTGGAAGGTATTAAGAATATATGGTGTGGGAGGCAAGTTGTTAGAAGCAGTGAAAAGTTTTTATCGAGGATGTAAGGCATGTGTACGTGTAGGAAGAGAGGAAAGTGATTGGTTCTCAGTGAATGTAGGTTTGCGGCAGGGGTGTGTGATGTCTCCATGGTTGTTTAATTTGTTTATGGATGGGGTTGTTAGGGAGGTGAATGCAAGAGTTTTGGAAAGAGGGGCAAGTATGAAGTCTGCTGGGGATGAGAGAGCTTGGGAAGTGAGTCAGTTGTTGTTCGCTGATGATACAGCGCTGGTGGCTGATTCATGTGAGAAACTGCAGAAGCTGGTGACTGAGTTTGGTAAAGTGTGTGAAAGAAGAAAGTTAAGAGTAAATGTGAATAAGAGCAAGGTTATTAGGTACAGTAGGGTTGAGGGTCAAGTCAATTGGGAGGTGAGTTTGAATGGAGAAAAACTGGAGGAAGTGAAGTGTTTTAGATATCTGGGAGTGGATCTGGCAGCGGATGGAACCATGGAAGCGGAAGTGGATCATAGGGTGGGGGAGGGGGCGAAAATTCTGGGAGCCTTGAAGAATGTGTGGAAGTCGAGAACATTATCTCGGAAAGCAAAAATGGGTATGTCTGAAGGAATAGTGGTTCCAACAATGTTGTATGGTTGCGAGGCGTGGACTATGGATAGAGTTGTGCGCAGGAGGATGGATGTGCTGGAAATGAGATGTTTGAGGACAATGTGTGGTGTGAGGTGGTTTGATCGAGTAAGTAACGTAAGGGTAAGAGAGATGTGTGGAAATAAAAAGAGCGTGGTTGAGAGAGCAGAAGAGGGTGTTTTGAAATGGTTTGGGCACATGGAGAGAATGAGTGAGGAAAGATTGACCAAGAGGATATATGTGTCGGAGGTGGAGGGAACGAGGAGAAGAGGGAGACCAAATTGGAGGTGGAAAGATGGAGTGAAAAAGATTTTGTGTGATCGGGGCCTGAACATGCAGGAGGGTGAAAGGAGGGCAAAGAATAGAGTGAATTGGAGCGATGTGGTATACCGGGGTTGACGTGCTGTCAGTGGATTGAATCAAGGCATGTGTATGGGGGTGGGTTGGGCCATTTCTTTCGTCTGTTTCCTTGCGCTACCTCACAAACGCGGGAGACAGCGGCAAAAAAAAAAAAAAATAAATATATATATATATATATATATATATATATATATATATATATATATATATATATATATATATATATATATATATGGGGCCAGGTGAGGATATTCCAATAAGGCCCAGTCCTCTGTTCTTAACGCTACCTCGCTAACGCGGGAAATGGGGAATAGTTTAAAAGAAAGAAAAAGAAAAAAAAAAAAAAATATATATATATATATATATATATATATATATATATATATATATATATATATATATATATATATATATATATATATATATATATATATATATATATATATATATATAAGTTCAAGTTTAAGGACACCATAGAAATAGACATTGAAACCTGTTGAAATGCATATCAAAAGACTCCTTATATTTAGTACAAGTGATTTAGACTGAATAGCACGATCTAGATATCTTTTTCCCCATCCCATGAAGTTTTAGAAGTTGGCATTAAGGAAATTAAGGATGGCCAAAGGTCCAGCTGTTTCCAAGGACTTCTGTCAAGAGTTAAGCTTCAAGTGGACGTAACAAGCTTCATCGAAAAGACAGCATTCAGAGGCTTCCACTAGACTCATTTCAGAGGCCTCTGCGTAATTGACCTCCTTCAGAGGAAATTGCCCATCGCTGACCAACACTTCCACTGGACCTCTATCATCACCTCGTTAAGATCATCGTGTGTCAAGACATCATATAAAGCGCCTCTTCGCAAACGGAACTACCTTGGCCCACCAGTGATGCTACTACGTTTGTGAATCGGGAACCATTGCAACACAAACCCCGCCAGGTGGTAGAGTTTCCCGCAGTGTATCGAGACAGACTTCCCCAGAACTTTTTTTTAAAGGGGAAGTAAATGTTTATAGTTGTGTTACTGGAGTGATAGTTTTCATACATGGTGTTTTGACAAGAAAATAGTGAAATTGGAGAAAAATGTAGCTTAGACATTGAAGCTTATTGATACAGTGGTTAAATTGATGAGAACTGCTATTGACGTTTGTGTAAATAAATTATACATTTCCTTTTTCCATAGCCAGAGGTTGAACCATTATGTGACATTCATTTTTTCATTCATTTCAAGCTAGAAGTTTCAGTTTTCTAAATTGTTTCTTACATTTTTCATATGTATATATATGTATGTGTGTGTGTGTATATGTGCGTATGTATGTGTATGTGTGTGTATGTGTATATGTATATATATATGTATATTATCCCTGGGGATAGGGGTGAAAGAATACTTCCCACGTATTCCTCGCGTGTCGTAGAAAGCGACTAGAGGGGACGGGAGCGGGGGGCCAGAAATCCTCCCCTCCTTGTATTAACTTTCTAAAATGGGAAACAGAAGAAGGAGTCACGCGGGGAGTGCTCATCCTCCTCGAAGGCTCAGAGTGGGGTGCCTAAATGTGTGTGGATGTAACCAAGATGTGAAAAAAGGAGAGATAGGTAGTATGTTTGAGGAAAGGAACCTGGATGTTTTGGCTCTGAGTGAAACGAAGCTCAAGGGTAAAGGGGAAGAGTGGTTTGGGAATGTCTGGGGAGTAAAGTCAGGGGTTAGTGAGAGGACAAGAGCAAGGGAAGGAGTAGCAATACTCCTGAAACAGGAGTTGTGGGAGTATGTGATAGAATGTAAGAAAGTAAATTCTCGATTAATATGGGTAAAACTGAAAGTTGTTGGAGAGAGGTGGGTGATTATTGGTGCATATGCACCTGCGCATGAGAAGAAAGATCATGAGAGGCAAGTGTTTTGGGGGCAGCTGAATGAGTGTGTTAGTGGTTTTGATGCACGAGACCGGGTTATAGTGATGGGTGATTTGAATGCAAAGGTGAGTAATGTGGCAGTTGAGGGAATAATTGGTATACATGGGGTGTTCAGTGTTGTAAATGGAAATGGTGAAGAGCTTGTAGATTTATGTGCTGAAAAAGGACTGATGATTGGGAATACCTGGTTTAAAAAGCGAGATATACATAAGTATACTTATGTAAGTAGGAGAGATGGCCAGAGAGCGTTATTGGATTACGTGTTAATTGCCAGGCGTGCGAAAGAGAGACTTTTGGATGTTAATGTGCTGAGAGGTGCAACTGGAGGGATGTCTGTCATTATCTTGTGGAGGCTAAGGTGAAGATTTGTATTGGTTTTCAGAAAAGAAGAGTGAATGTTGGGGTGAAGAGGGTGGTGAGAGTAAGTGAGCTTGGGAAGGAGACCTGTGTGAGGAAGTACCAGGAGAGACTGAGTACAGAATGGAAAAAGGTGAGAACAATGGAAGTAAGGGGAGTGGGGGAGGAATGGGATGTATTTAGGGAATCAGTGATGGATTGCGCAAAAGATGCTTGTGGCATGAGAAGAGTGGGAGGTGGGTTGATTAGAAAGGGTAGTGAGTGGTGGGATGAAGAAGTAAGAGTATTAGTGAAAGAGAAGAGAGAGGCATCAGATTGGGGAAGAGCTGTGTGGTTTCAGAAGTGGTAGAGTATGTGTGGATCAGGTGTTTCCTTTGAAGAATGTATGTGAGAAATAATCAGAAAAACGGATGGATTTGCATGCAGCATTTATAAATCTGGAGAAGGCATATGATAGAGTTGATAGAGATGTTCTATGGAAGGTATTAAGAGTGTATGGTGTAGGAGGTAAGTTGCTAGAAGCAGTGAAAAGTTTTTATCAAGGACGTAAGATATGAGTATGAGTAGGAATAGAGAAAAGTTATTGGTTCCCAGTGAATGTCGGTTTACGGCAGGGGTGCGTGATGTCTATATGGTTGTTTCATTTCTTTATGGATAGGGTTGTTAGGGAGGTGAATGCAAGAGTTTTGGAGAGAGGGGCAAGTATGCAGTCTGTTGTGGATGAGAGGGCTTAGGAAGTGAGTCACTTGTTCGCTGATGATACAGCGATGGGGACTGATTCGGGTGAGATACGGCAAATGCTGGCGACTGAGTTTGGTAAGGTGTGTGAAAGAAGAAAGCTGAGAGTAAATGTTAATAAGAACAAGTTTCTTAGGTTCAAGAGGGTTAAGGGACAAGTTAATTAGGGGGTAAGTTAGAATGGAGAAAAGCTGGAGGAAGTGAAGTGTTTTAGACATCTGGGAGTGATTTGGCAGTGGATGAAACCATTGAAGCAGTAGTGAGTCACAGGGTGAGGGAGGGGGCGAAGGTTCCAGAAGCCTTGAAGAATGTGTACACGGAAGGCGAAAACGTTATCTCGGAGAGCAAAATTGGGTATGTTTGAAGAATAGTGGTTCCAACGATGTTATATGCTTGCGAAGCATGGGCAATAGACAGACTTGAGCGGAGGAAGGTGGATGCGTTGGAAATGAGATGTTTGAGAGCAATATGTTGTGTGAGGTGGTTTGATCGAGTTAGAAATGAAGGGGTAAGAGAGGTGTGTGATAATAAAAAGAGTGTGGTTGAGAGAACAGAAGAGGGTGTATTGAAATGGTTTGATCACGTGGAGAGAATGAATGAGGAAAGATTGACAAGGAGAATATATGTGTCGCACATGGACTGAACGAAGAGAAGTGGGAGACCAAATTGGAGGTGGAAGAAAGGAGTGTAAAAGATTTTATTGGATCTTGGTCTGAACAAACAGGAGGGCGAAAGGCGTGCAAGGAATAGAGTGAATCACAGCTATGTAGTATACCGGGGTCGACGTGCTGTCAATGAATTGAACCAGGGCATGTGAAGCGTATGGGGTAAACCATGGAAAGTTTTTTGGGGCCTGGATATGGAAAGAGAACTGTAGTTTTGGTGCATTACACATGACAGCTAGAGACTGAGTGTGAACGAATGTGGCCTTTGTTGTCTTTTCCTAGAGCTATCCCGCGCGTGCGCGGGGGAAGGGGGTGCCATTTCATGTGTGGCGGGATGGCGAGGGGAGTGGATGAAGGCAGCAAGTATGAATATGCACATGTGTATACATGTATATGTCTGTGTATGCATATGTATGTAAACGTTGAAATGTACAGGTATGTATATGTGAATGTGGGGGTGTTTATGTACATACATGTGTATGTGGGTGGTCGGGCCATTCCTTCGTCTGTTTCCTTTCGCTACCTCGCTGACGCGGGAGACAGCGACAAAGTACAATAGAGTAAGATAATATATATATATATATATACATATATATATATATATATATATATATATATATATATATATATATATATATATATATATATATATATATATATATATATATATGTATATATTAGGTACAGTAGGGTTGAGGGTCAAGTCAATTGGGAGGTGAGTTTGAATGGAGAAAAACTGGAGGAAGTGAAGTGTTTTAGATATCTGGGAGTGGATCTGGCAGCGGATGGAACCATGGAAGCGGAAGTGGATCATAGGGTGGGGGAGGGGGCGAAAATTCTGGGGGCCTTGAAGAATGTGTGGAAGTCGAGAACATTATCTCGGAAAGCAAAAATGGGTATGTTTGAAGGAATAGTGGTTCCAACAATGTTGTATGGTTGCGAGGCGTGGGCTATGGATAGAGTTGTGCGCAGGAGGATGGATGTGCTGGAAATGAGATGTTTGAGGACAATGTGTGGTGTGAGGTGGTTTGATCGAGTGAGTAACGTAAGGGTAAGAGAGATGTGTGGAAATAAAAAGAGCGTGGTTGAGAGAGCAGAAGAGGGTGTTTTGAAGTGGTTTGGGCACATGGAGAGGATAAGTGAGGAAAGATTGACCAAGAGGATATATGTGTCGGAGGTGGAGGGAGCAAGGAGAAGAGGGAGACCAAATTGGAGGTGGAAAGATGGAGTGAAAAAGATTTTGTGTGATCGGGGCCTGAACATGCAGGAGGGTGAAAGGAGGGCAAGGAATAGAGTGAATTGGAGCGATGTGGTATACCGGGGTTGACGTGCTGTCAGTGGATTGAATCAAGGCATGTGAAGCGTCTGGGATAAACCATGGAAAGCTGTGTAGGTATGTATATTTGCGTGTGTGGACGTATGTATATACATGTGTATGGGGGGGGGGGGTGGGCCATTTCTTTCGTCTGTTTCCTTGCGCTACCTCGCAAACGCGGGAGACAGCGACAAAGTATTAAAAAAAAAAAAAAAATATATATATATATATATATATATATATATATATATATACATGTATGTATATATATATATATATATATATATATATATATATATATATATATATATATATATATATATATATATATATATATATATATATATATCTTTTTCTTTCTTTCAAACTATTCGCCATTTCCCGCATTAGCGAGGTAGCGTTAAGAACAGAGGACTGGGCCTTTGAGGGAATACCCTCACCTGGCCCAATTCTCTGTTCCTTCTTTTGGAAAAAAAAAAAAAAAAAAAAAAAAAAAAAACGAGAGGGGAGGATTTCCAGCCCCCCGCTCCCTCCCCTTTTAGTCGCCTTCTACGACACGCAGGGAATACGTGGGAAGTATTCTTAATCCCCTATCCCCAGGGATAATATATATATATATATATATATATATATATATATATATATATATATATATATATATCCCTATGAGTCCACGGGGAAAATGAGACGATAAGTTCCCAAGTGCACTTTCATGTAATGATCACATCATCAGGGGAGGCACAAGAGAAAAACTATAAGTCAGTTGATATACATCGAAGAGACGAAGCTAGAGTGCCATTGGGTAAACATGTGATTGTCCAAAACACACAACGAGCGTTCATAACCTTATCAGTTTACAAATTTTATTAACAATAAAGTTATCTAATTTGTATAGACCATACTTGCTGCCTCCATCCTTTCCCGTCGCCACCTCGCCACACATGAAATTACCCCCCCCCCCCCCCCCCCCCCCCCCCCCCCGGCGCAAGGTACTGCTAGGAAAAGACAACAAAGGCCACATTCGTTCACACTCAGTCTCTAGCTGTCAAGTGTAATGCACCGAAAACACAGTTCCCTTTCCACATCCAGGCCCCACAAAACTTTCCATAGTTTACCCCAGACGCTTCATATGCCCTGGTTCAATATCACTGACAGCACCTCGACCCCGGTATACCACATCGTTCCAATTCACTCTATTCCTTGAACGCCTTTCACCCTCATGTAAGTTCAGGCACCGATCTCTCAAAATCTTTTTCACACTATCCTTCCACTTCCAATCTGGTTTCCCACTTCTCGTTCCCTCCACCTCTGACACATATATCCTCTCTGTCCATCTTTCCTTACTCATTCTCTCAATGTGACCAAATCATTTTAGCAACACCGTCTTCTGCTCTCACAACTAAGCCCTTTTTATTACCACAAATCTTTCCTGCCCTTTCATTACTAAATCGATGAAACCATCTCACGCCACATATTATCATCAAACATCTCATTTCCAACACATCCACCTAGCTCCGCAAAACCCTATCTATAGCCCACGCCTTGCAACCATATAATATTGTTGGGACTACTTTTCCTTCAGACATACCCATTTTTGCTCTCCGAGCTAACTTTCTCACCTTCCACACATTCTTCAACGCTCCCAGAACCGTCGCACCCTACCCCACCCTGAGACTCACTTCTGCTTCCATGGTTCCATCCGCTGCTAGATCCACTCCTAGATATCTAAAACACTTCACTTCCTCCAGTTTTTCTCCACTGAAACTTACTTCCCAATTGACTTGTCCCTCAACCCTACTGAACCTAATAACCTTGTTCATAAACACACTTACTCTCAGCTTTCTTCTTTCACACGCATTACCAAACTCATTCGCCAGCTTCTGCAGTCTCTCATCCGATTAAGCCAACCGAGCTGTATCATCAGCGAACAACAACTGACTCACTTCCTAAGCCTTCTCATCCACAGCAGACTGCATACTTGCCCCTCTCTCCAAAACTCTTGCATTCACCTTCCTAACAGCCCCATCGATAAACAAATTAAACAACCATGGACATATCATGCACCCCTGCTGCAAAGCGACATTTACTGGAAACCAATTACTTTCCTCTCTTCCTACTCGTACATAAGCCTTACATCCTCGATAAAAGCTTTTCACTGCTTCTAGCAACTTACCTCCCACACCATATACTCTTAATACCTTCCACAGAGCATCTATATCAATCTATCATAGGCCTTCTTCAGATCCATAAGTGCTACATACAAATCCATCCGGTTTTCTAAGCATTTCTCACATACATTCTTCAAAGGAAACACCTGATCCACACATCCTCTACCACTTCTGAAACCACACTGCTCTCCCCTAATTTGATGCTCTGTACAATTCCTTTAACCTCTCAATCAATACACTCCCACGTAATTTCTCAGGAATACCCAACAAACTTATACCTCTGTAATATGAACATTTACCTTTATCTCCTTTGCCTTTGTACAATGGCACTATGCATGCATTCCGCCAATCCTCATACACTTTACCATGAACCATATGTGCACTGAATATCCTTACCAACCAGTCAACTACACATTCAACCCTATTTTGATAAACTCCACCGCAATACCATCCAAACCCACCGTCTTGCCGGCTTTCATCTTCCGCAAAAGCTTTCATTACTTCTCAGTTTGCAAAACCACTCTCCCTACTCCTCTCACTGTGCACACCACTTCGACCAAAACACCCTGTATCTGCCACTCTATAATCACACATATTCAACAAATCTTTAAAATTCTCACTCCATCTCCTTCTCACTTCACAACTACTTGTTATAACCTCCCTATTAGCCTTCTTCACCGATATTCCCATTTGTTCTCTTGTCTTACGCACGTTATTTACCCCCTTCCAAAACATCTTTTTCTTCTTCCTAAAATTTAATAATACTCTCTCACCCCAATTCTCATTTGTCCTCTTTTTTCACCTCTTGCACCTTTCTCATGACCTTCTGCCTCTTTCTTTTATACATCTCCCAGTCATTTGCACTACTTCCCTGCAAGAATCGTCCAAACGACTCTCTCTTCTCTTTCACTAATAATCTTATTTCTTTATCCCACCACTCAATACCCTTTCTAATCTGCCCACCTTCCACCTTTCTCACGCCATAATTATCTTTTGCAAAAGCCATCACTACTTCCCTAAATACATCCTATTCCTACCCCACTCCCCTTACGTCATTTGCTCTCACCTTTTTCCATTCTGCACTCTATCTCTCCTAGTACTTCTTTACACAAGTCTCCTTTCCAAGCTTACTCACTTACTCTCACCACTCTCTTCACCTCAATATTCTCTCTTCTTTTCTGAAACCTCTAAAAATCTTCACCTTCGCCTCCACAAGATAATGGTCAGACATCTCTCTAGCTGCCCTTCTCAGCACATTGACATCCAAAAGTCTCTCTTTCACGTGCCTATCATTTGACACGTAATCCAATAACGTTCTCTGGCCATCTCTCCTACTTACATACGTATGCTAACGTATATCTCTCTTTTTAAACCAGGTATTCCCAATCACCAGACCTTTTCCAGCACACAAATCTCCTAGCTCTTCACCAGTTCTATTTACAACACTGAACACCCCATGAACACCAATTATACCCTCAACTGCCACATTATTCATCTTTGCATTCAAATCACCCATCACTATAACTCGGGCTCGTGCATCAGAGCTGCTAACACACTCATTCAGCTGCTCCCACAACACTTGCCTCTCATGATCTTTCTTCTCATGACCAGGTGCATAGGCACCAATAATCACCCATCTCTCTCCATCCACTTTCAGTTTTACCCATATCAACCTAAAATTTACTTTCTTACACTCTATCATATACTCCCACAACTCTCGCTTCAGTAGTATTTGTTTATGTACGCTAATCTCTATTTAACATATTTTCTTTGTAAATTTCCATCCATTAATTCCACGTGCACCAGCTACCTGACTATCATTATACCCCGCTTAACAAGTCCTGCTGACATTGGTATTTGGCCTTCGGTCTGCTGGAAATAACCTTCTGCTGAAGTAGGACATAACCCTGCCAACCCTACCAATTCAACCTGAACCTAGGTGATACAGGGTGAGGGTCTGTGCCCCATGCTGGGGAAGGTGCTACGTTCAGAAGGTGGCTACTAATCCTAGAACCTTCAGTGCACAAGGTTAGCAACTTTCCGCTTAACCTCCGAATCTAAACAAACTGGTTTGATTTTAATGTTACTCGTTTTTTGCACTACCAGGGACGTTAAGCAGGATAAACACTCTTGATAATGTGATATGAAACTCGACTAAGCCTAGCATTTTAGGCTTTACTGCACAGCTTTTGTTCAGCGGATTTAAGTTTGAATTTTCAAGGAGCAACGTCTTGCACATTAGTGCAGCGCAGTGATATCATGTCCATAAATCACAGACTATAGCTAAAAAGAAAAAATAAAAGCATCTGGGTTAAGAT
>NC_092233.1:39360310-39380310 GCF_036320965.1 Panulirus ornatus
GGTGGATTAAACCTCAGGTTGGGTTGCCAACGTGTGCTGTGTTCCTCACAAGGTTAGGATCAAAAGCCTCTGGACTTACTAGATATGTTTTATTGGGTTAACCAAAGTGATGCACAGCTGATTACTTGGTAACGAGACATGTATAATACTCCTGAATAGACCGTTTTCATATACACGTTCTCCTTTTCCTGCTTTACCGAGGGAGCGTCAGGACGAAGAACGAGCTCATTCGCACAAACATTTTCTGACTGCCAGGATACTGTGCAGAAACCAGAGCCATCCGTCCACACTCAAACCCAAGAACACTTCCATTGTTTTCCCTGACCACTTTACTTGCCCTGTTTCAACTCAGTGACCGCGTGTCGCCCCCTGGATGCCACAATGTTCCTAGATAGTTCAGACCCCAGTGACTGAAAACGTCTTTCATTTCATCCTTCCACCTAATTTTTGAATTTCCCATTCCCTTGCTCCCTCTACATCTGACCCGTGTATTATCTTCGTCAGTGAGACTTCGTACAACTTCCCATATGTTCGAAACATCTCAGTACACCAAGATCAGCTCTCTTAGTCATACTTAGCTTACTGCCACACTTTACTTTACACGGTCATTCATTACAAGATTAAGCCTGTTCACACCACATATTGTCCTAAGGCATTATACTTCCAACAAGTCCACCCTCTTCCATTCTTCTTCATTCAGAGCCCAAGACACACATCCAAAAACAACGTCGGGATTACCATACCATCAAAATTAATCATCTTTACTGTCAAACACGGCGACCTCTCCTCCAACACACTCCACTTTCCACCCAGGAACTTTGCCTCCTCTCACACCAGGGGATCAGCTTCAGCTTCCATCAATCCATGTGTTGCCATGTCCACTTCCAAGTATCTAAAGCAATCCCAAATTCAGACTCGCACTCAAACTAATCTCTCACTCGCTTAGTAAACTTTATAAACTTACATTTATCCATATCAACGCACAACTCTCTCCCTTCAAACAATCTTTCAAACTCAGGCACTTGTCGCTGTAGTTTCTCTGTCCTGCCAGCCACCAGAGATATGTCATCAGCAAACAGCAATTCTCTCACTTTGTAGACCTTCCTAACACTCTCAGAATACTATAGACCCGCTACTTTCTCCAAGATCCTTGCATAAAACTCCTTTACCACCTTGATCAGGAAAAGATCAAACAGCCATGGCTGTATCAGACATTCTTGACGCAAACCCACCTTCACCTGGAAATGCTCAACCACTCTCTTCCTATGAACACAACCGACTTACCCTATCGATATAAATTCTTCACTGCATCCAGTAGCTTTCCTTCCACACCACATATCCCTTGCACTTTCCACAAGGCATCACCATCAGCACTATCATACGCTTTATCCAGGTTCATAAGCATCTTATATATGTCCTCTTTCTCTAATAATTTCACACAAATTTTTCAAGGCAAACACCGAGTTCACACACCCTCTACCCCACCCCTGAAACCACACTGCTCTTCTTTAGTGGATGTTCTGTGCATGTCACTAACCTCTCAGTCACCATTCTCCTATATACCTTGCCAGGAATACTCAAAATTCTTATACCCTCCGTAATTTGAACATTTACTTTTGTTCCACCTTTCCTTTTTATAATGGCACTATACAAGCACTCAGCCATTCCTCAGACACCTCATTTTAAGCCACACATACAATCCATTGATAAGCTTGACTAGCCAATCAGTAAAAGTGTCACCCAGTTTCTTGAGAAAAAGAAATGAAATCCCATCAACTCCAGCCAAACATTTCCTACACCTGTTATCATACAATAGTTTTCTACATTTTTTTTTTTTGGCTATTATTCTTGTTATTCAAATTCTGTTCTCTTAGAGACATGGGAGGCCATCCACAACAAACTTGGCGGCCTACGTTCCTCCTTGTACGTGAGTCAGGATGAACTAGGAAGGTAATTTTCATGCAGAGCTGAAAAGCTGAAAATTTCAATAAAATGCCACCAAAATGTCAAGCAAAATAGCTTCAATTTTCATGATTTTTTTAACATTAGTACAGCCTGCTTCACACCTGGTGTCACAGATTCAGCAAGCACACATAATGGAGGACACGTGGACACTTTCTAGATACTAGATTGATTTTTTCCTTCTCCATGTTAGACTTGAATTCCTTGGTGTCTCTCAGACATACAATTAAATCAGGATTTGAATCGAGTCCACTTCAAATAGAAAACAGAATTTGTGTTTCTCGTTGTATTACATTAAAGACTTTTTTCTGAGTAATCACCATCAGTAAAGACTTTAACATGTTTTGAACTGGTTATCTGAACACATCCACGTCCCAATATATAAGGTAACTGTGAAACTTTTTCTTACACTATGTGGCTAAATATATACACCCCACTCAAGTTATGGCTCGCATCCAAGAATTGTAAGGCCATGGAAGGACCTGAGTATTGAAATCAAACAGTTCATGGAAGGACCTGAGTATTGAAAACATGATCCTAATCGTTGCAACACAATCCCATTCCTTCACCACTCCCTCCACTCCCAAACCAACATCACTTCCTCCACTCCCACACCTACACTACTACCTCCACACCCAATACCTTCACAACTCCCTCTACTCCCACACCTTCACCATTCCTCCGCCACCACATCTTCACCACTTCCTTCACTATCACGCCTTTAACATTCCCTCTACTTCTACACTTTCAACCCTCCTTCCACTCCCACACCTTCACAACTCCCTTCCCATACCTTCAACCTTTCCCTCCACTCCCATACCTTCATCACTCTCTCCACTACTAGACCTACATTACTCCCTCCACTCCCAGACCTACTGTACTGACTCCACTCCACAATTTCACCACTCAATCCACTCACTCACCTTCACCATTTCCTAAATAACCACACTTTCAATACTTCACCCACTTTCACCTCTTCACCAAGCCCTTCACTCCCTAGTCCCTCATCACTCCCTTCGCTGCCACACCTTCACCATTCCCTCCAATCCAACACCTTCACCACTCCCTCCACTACCATACCTTCACCACTCCCTCCACTCCCACACCTTTAACACTCCTTCCACTCCTACACCTTCAACCCCCTTTCTAATCCCACATTTTCCCAACTCCCTCCCTTAACACACCTGCACTACTCCCTCCACACCCAACACCTTCACATCCTCACCTCTCCCACGCCTTCACCAAGCCCTTCACTCCCACGTTCTCACCATTTCCTCCGCTGCCACACCTTACCACTCCCTCCAATTCAACACCTTCGCCACTCTCTCCACTACCACACCTCCACCATTCCCTCCGCTTCCACACCTTCACCACTCCCTCCACTCCCACACCTTAACAAGTATATTTACCCACACATGATTATCACTCCCTCCACTCCCACACCTGTATCACACCCTCCACTCCCACACCCTCAACACTCCCTCCACGCCCACACCTTCACCACTTCCTCCACTCCCACACCTTCAACACTCCCTCCGCTCCCACACCTTCACCTCTCCCTCCATTCCCAAACCCACACCACTCCCTCCAATCTCAGACCTCTACCACTCCCTCTGCTCCCAGACTTTCAGAACTTACCCTCTCTAACGACTTCACAATATCCTCCACTCCCAGATCTTCACCACTCCTCAATCCTACATCTTAACCACTCTCACTACTCTCAAACCTTCACCACTCCCTCTTCTCCCGTATCTTCACAACTCCCTTCACTGCCACGTTTTCACCACTCACTCCCTCCACTCCCATACCTTCACCATTCCCTCCAATCCTTCTCACTCTCCATTTCCTCCACACCCACAACTTCAACACCCCCACTACTCCCACATCACCACTCCCTCCACCACTGCCTCCACCCCCATACCTTCAGCGCTCCCTCTACTCCCACACTTTCACCACTTCCCTCAACTCCCACATCCTCAACACTCCCTCCACTCCTACATCTTCAACCCTCCCTCCACTCCCACACCTTCACCACTCACTCCACTCCATCATATTCACAACTTCCTAAATACCCACACCTTCAACACATCCGCTCCCGCGCCTTCACCAATCCCTTCACTCTCACGACTTCACCACTCGCTCCGCTGCCACACCTTCACCACTTCCTCCAGTCCAACACCTTCACCACTCCCTCCACTCCCACACCTTCATTCCCTCCACTTCCACACCTTCACTTCTCCATCCATTCCAACACCTTCACCACTCCCTGCGCTTCCACACCTTCACCACTCACTCCAATCCCACACATTCAGCACTCCCTCCGATCACAGACCTTAACCACTTCCTCCACTCCCAAACCTTCAACGCTCCCTCCACTACCACTACTTCACAATTTCCTCCATTCCCACATTTTCACCTCTCCCTTTACTGCCACATTTTTAATACTGCCTCCACCCCCACACCTTCACTGCCTCCTTCACTCATACAACTTCAACACTCCCTCCACTACCATACCTTCACAACTGCCTCCGATCCCAAACTCTCACCACTCCCTCCACTCCCACACCTTCACCACTTCCCTCCCTCCATAAATATACCTTCACCATTCCCTCCAACATTCATAAACATCATTTCCTTCACACCCACAACTTCACCACTCCCCTCCCTCCTACACCTTCGCCTCTCCTCTTCTCCCATAAGTTCACCACTCCTCCCCCCCTCCCACACCTTTAATACTCCCTCCACTCCTATACCTTCAACCCTCCTTCCACTCCCACACCTTCACAACTTCCTCCCTTCTGAAACCTTCAACCTTTCCCCCCACTTCCATACCTTCGCCACTCTCTCCACTCCCGGACTTACATTACTCCCTCCACTCCCAGTACTCTCTACACTCCAATACTTTCACCACTCACTCCACTCCCTCACCTTCACCAATTCCTCCATACCCACACCTTCAACAATCCATCCACTCCAATGCCTTCACCACTCCCTTCATTCCCACTGCTTTACCAATCACTCCGCTGCCACACCTTCACCACTCTCTCCAATCCAACACCTTCACCACTCCCTCCACTCCCTCACTTTTACCATTATCTCTGCTTCCACACCTTCAAAACTCCCTCCGCTCCAACACCTTCACCACTTCCTCCACTCCTACACCTTCACCACTCCCTCCACTCGCACACATTTAACACTCCCTTCACTCCTATACCTTCAACAGTTCTTCCACTCTCTCCCTTCACACACCTTCACTACTCCCCTCAGTCCTACATTTTCACCACTCTCTCCTCTGCCACACCTTCACTACTCCATCCACTCCCACACCCTCACCATTCTCTAAGCTTCCACACCTTCACAACTCCCTCCACTCCAACGCCACTACTCCCTCCACTCCCCCATCTTCACCACTCCCTCCAACCCCACACCTTTAACACTCCCTCTACTACACCTTCAACAGTCCTTCCAATCCCACATCTACACAATTCCCTCCCTACATCTTCACCAATCCCTCTACTCCCACACCTTCACCACTCCCTCTACTCACACATCTTTACCACTCACTTCACTGCAAAAATTTCTCCACTCCCTCCGATCACAAACCTTCACCATTCCCTCCACTTCCAGACCTTCACCACTTCTACCACTTCCACACTTTCACCACTCCCTCTACTCCCACACCTTCACCACTCCCTCTGCTTCCAGACCTTCAACACTCCTTCCACTTCCACACTTTCACAATTCTCTTCATTGCCAAAGGCTCACCACGCCCTCCAGTGCCACTGGTTCACCACTCCCTCTACTCCCACACTTTTACAATTACCTTAACTCACACACCTTTTTCACTTCCTCCACTCCTTCACCTTCACCACTCCCTCGCCCCCAGACCTTCACCACTTTCTCCGTTCCCAGACCTCAACCACTCCCTCCACTCCCTACACCTCATGATATGTTCCACTCCCAGACCTTCATCACTCGCTACACCTCATGATATGTTCCACTCCCAGACCTTCATCACTCCCTCCATTTCCACATCTTCCATGCTCCCTCCACTCCCACACCTTCACCACTATTTCCACTCTCAAACCTTCACCACTCCCTCCGCTCCCTTACTTTCACCACACACACACTTACACACATTTACCAGTACCTCCTCTTTCACACCCTCACCACTCCCTCGACTCCCACACGTTCACCACTCCCTCGACTCCCAGATCTTCACCACTCCATCCACCCCCACGCCTTCACCACTCCATCCATTCCTCACACCTTCACTACTCCCTCCACTCCCACACCTTTATCATTATCCCCGCTCCCACAACTTCACCACACCCTCCATTCCCACACTCACCATTTTCCCTACTCCCACACCTTCACCAATCTCTCCATTCGCACACCTTCACCACTCCTTCCACTCCCACACCTTCACCATTCTCTCTTCTCCCCGACCTTCGCTACCCCTTCCACTCTCGCACCTTCACAACTCCCTCCACTACCAGACCTTTACCATTCTCTCCACCTCCACGCCTTCAATACTCCATCCACTTCCACACCTTCACTACCCCCTCCACTCTCATAACTTCACCACTCCCTCCACACCCACTCTTTCACCTCTTACTCCACTCCCACACCTTTACCACTTCCTACACTCGCATACCTTCACCAGTCCCTCCATTTCCACACCTTCACCTCTTACTCCACTCCCACACCTTTACCACTTCCTACACTCGCATACCTTCACCAATCCCTCCATTTCCACACCTTCACCACTCCCTCCACTCCCACAACTTTATTAACTTTATCACTACCTCCACTTCCAGAACTTTACCACTCCCTCCACTCCCACACTTTCACCACTCCATCCACTCCCACACCTTACCCACTCCCACAGCTTCACCACTCCCTCCACTCCCACATTTTCACCGCTCCCTCCACTCCCACACCTTCACCAGTTCCTCCACTCCCACAACTTTATCACGACCTCCACATCCAGAACTTCACCACTCCCTCCACTCCCACTCCTTCACCACTCTCTCCACTCCCACTCCTTCACCACTCTTTCCACTTCCACACCACTACCATTCCTCTACTCCCTCCTCTCCCACGCCTTCAACACTCCCTCTACACCAACAACTTCACCACTCCACTTCAACAAAGCCAATCCTTGCACTCTCACACCTTCATCACTCTCTCCACTCCCACAACATCACTCCCTCCGACCCCACAACTTCATCACTCCATTCCTAGACCTTGACCACTACCTTCACTTCCACTTCGAAGACTTCAGCACTCCCTTCACTCACAGACCATCACTGCTCCTTCCACTCCCATACCTTCATCACTCCCTCGGTTCCCGCACTTTTACCACTCCCTCCACTGCCACACCTTCACTACTCCCTCCACTCACACATCCTCACCACTCCTTCCACTCGCACACAATCACCACTCCTTCTCACCCTAACCATTTCATCTACTCCCACGTCTTTACCATTCTATCCCCTCACACATTTACCACTCCCTCCACACCAACACCTTCACCACTTCCCTCCCTCCATTCCCATGCCATCACCATTCCTTCACTCCTTCACTTTCACCATTTATCCCACACCCACAACTTTACCACTCCCTACACTCCCTCACTTTCACCACTCCATCCAATTTCAGACCATCACTACTTCCACTCCCACACCTTTACCACTACTTCCACTTCCACAACATCACCATCAACTCCGCTTCAACACCTCCACCAATACTTTCACTCCCACACCTTCACCACTCCCTCCGCTCCGACGTCTTCACTACTCCTTCCACTCCCAATCCCTCAGCACTACCTCCGCTCCCACACCTTCATCAATCCCTCCACTCCCACACCTTCGCCACTCTATATTCCCACACCTTCACCACCTCCTCCATTCCTAGACCATCACTACTCCTTCCACTCCCACACCTTCACTCCCTTCACTCCAAGATCTTCACCACTCCCACCACTGCCACACCTTCAGCACTCCCCACTGCCACATCCTCATTACTACTTCCACTTCCACACCTTCACCACTCCCTCCACTCCCGCACTTTCACCACTTCCTTCAATCCCATACCTTCACCTCTCCCTCCACTCGCATATCCTCACCACTCTTTCCACTCTAAAACCTTCACCACTCCCTCCACTTCCGCACCTTTATCACCACCTCCACTTCCACAACTTCACCACTCCCTCCACTCCCACACTTTCACCACTTCCTCCAATCCCATATTTTCACCACTCCCTCCACTCCCACACCACCACTCCATGGGCTCCCAGACCCTCATCACTCCATGCACTCCTTCACCTTCACTGCTCCCTCCACTCCCACACTGTCATCACTCACTCCGCTCCCACTCCTTCATCATTCCCTCCACTTCCATACCGCTATCATTCTCTCTACTCCCACACCTTCACCACTCCCTCCACTCAAACACCTTCGCCATTCTTTCCACTCTCACACCTTCACTCCATCCTTCCGCTCCCACACCTTCAACCCCACGTCCACTCCCGTACCTTCAACACTCCCTCCACTCGCAGACCATCACTTCTTCCAGTCACTCACTTTCACCTTCTACTCCCAGACCTTCACCACTCCTTCCCCTCCCCCACCTTCAACACTCCCTCCACTGCCACACCTTCACCACTCTATCCAATCTCACACCTTCACCACTCCCTCCACTCCCACACCTTCACCACTCCCTCCACTCCCAAACCTTCACCACTCCCTCCACTCCCACACCTTCACCACTCCTCCACTCCCACACCTTCACCACTCCCTCCACTCCCACACCTTCACCTTTCCCTCTACTCTCAGACCACGATTGTCTCCACTCCCATAACTTTAACAATCCCTCCGTTCCCACACCTTCACCACTCCCTCCACTGCCACATTTTATCACTCCCTCCACTCCCACACATTAACCATTTCATCCACTCCCACACTTTCACCACTCCAACATCTTCACCACTCCCTCCACTCGCACATCTTCACCGTTCACTCCTAAACTTTCACCACTCCCTCCACTTGTGTGTTGTGTCTTGCATTCTTGTACTGTACAATTCATTTCCTCCATCATCAATATAATATTTATGTTTTTTCTTTGTTATATTGTGGGAATTAAATCTAAGTTGAATTGGTCCTTTGCTCCGACCCCCATCCTCAGTCCTCGTTCCATATGTTGATGTCGTCTGTGTGGCTTGGTTAGGCTCGGCTGTTGTTTGAGAGTTTTAGCATCCTGGTGCTGGAGGTCTCATGACGGTACCAGAACCACTTTGACACATGCCTCTACCTTGACGTGCAGGCCGTCCTGATCACAACCTGGTCTGGTGGGGGAAAGGGGGAGGTGGGGGAAGTGAGGGGGATGGAGGGAAGGGGGAGGTGGGGGAAGGGGGGGATGGAGGGAAGGGGGAGGTGGGGGAAGGGGGGGATGGAGGGAAGGGGGAGGTGGGGGAAGGGGGGGATGGAGGGAAGGGGGAGGTGGGGGAAGGGGGGGATGGAGGGAAGGGGGAGGTGGGGGAAGGGGGGGATGGAGGGAAGGGGGAGGTGGGGGAAGGGGGGGATGGAGGGAAGGGGGAGGTGGGGGAAGGGGGGGATGGAGGGAAGGGGGAGGTGGGGGAAGGGGGGGATGGAGGGAAGGGGGAGGTGGGGGAAGGGGGGGGATGGAGGGAAGGGGGAGGTGGGGGAAGGGGGGGATGGAGGGAAGGGGGAGGTGGGGGAAGGGGGGGATGGAGGGAAGGGGGAGGTGGGGGAAGGGGGGGATGGAGGGAAGGGGGAGGTGGGGGAAGGGGGAGGTGGGGGAAGGGGGGGGGATCACATGTTATCCTCAAAGTCCACACTGCTCTTTGTGCAGTCATACGGAATTCCTGTTGTTCTGTGGCATGTCATCCTGTGACGCTACCTTCCCTCAGGTCACTCTGGGTCACGGAGGGTCTCTGAGGCCGTTCACTGATACCAATCTCTTCGAGAACATTTTAGGTCATTGCTGATCCACAAAAGGTGATCCTGTAAAATCGCGGGTCTCCCTGAGGTCCCCTTTAGTGAATACCAGGGCAGGGAAGGTCACGTGGCTTGCTTCAGGATCTTAGAAGGTCAGTCAGCCACGACTGGTTCCTGGAAGGTCACGGTGAGTTGAAACTGATTCCTGAGGAGAGATCTAGGTCAGAACTGGTCCTGGGAGGGATCTAGCTGGGATTAGTGTCCGAGACTCAGTGTGAGGCTATATTTTGGGTATATGATAGTAAACGGAGGTCAGCGCTAGAATGGGAGTCATTCTGAGTCTACTCTAATCCTAGGGAGGTCAACTTGAATGGTAACAGCTCTTTGTACTCTCTCTCTCTCTCTCTCTCTCTCTCTCTCTCTCTCTCTCTCTCTCTCTCTCTCTCTCTCTCTCTCTCTCTCTCTCTCTCTCTCTCCCTGTACCTGCCATGGGTTCGTACAAATGTCACCCGTGACTCTTTGGTGACATTTTCAAATTGTCGAGGCGCAGCTGGTCAAGCACCTGATTTTAGTATACTCTGTTGGGTTTTATCAGTTTTAGGAGCTGCTTTTTGGCATCTGCTCAGGTTCTTTGCCTCTCTAAACGTACCTTCAGGTGAATGTAGGTGTCCACGGATGTCTGTAAGCGTCCTCGATTGTCTGTAGATGTCCCCAGACGTCTGTAAGCGTCCTCGATTGTCTGTAGGTGTCCATGGATATCTGTAAGCGTCCTCGATTGTCTGTAGGTGTCCTCGGATGTCTGTAAGCGTCCTCGATTGTCTGTAGGTGTCCTCAGTTGTCTGTAGGTGTCCTCGGTTGTCTGTAGGTGTCCTCAGTTGTCTTTAGATGTCCTCAGTTGTCTGTAGGTGTCCTCGATTGTCTGTAGGTGTCCATGGATATCTGTAAGCGTCCTCGATTGTCTGTAGGTGTCCTCGGATGTCTGTAAGCGTCCTCGATTGTCTGTAGGTGTCCTCAGTTGTCTGTAGGTGTCCTCGGTTGTCTGTAGGTGTCCTCAGTTGTCTTTAGATGTCCTCAGTTGTCTGTAGGCGTCCCCAGTTGTCTGTAGGTGTCCTCGGTTGTCTGTAAGTGTCCTCGGTTATTTGTAGGTGTTCTCGGTTGTCTGTAGGTGTCTTCAGTTGTCTTTAGGTGTCCTTGATTGTCTGTAGGTGTCCTCGATTGTCTGTAGGTGTCCTCGGTTGTCTGTAAGTGTCCTCGGTTATCTGTAGGTGTCCTCGGTTGTCTGTAGGTGTCCTCGGTTATCTGTAGGTGTCCTCGGTTATCTGTAGGTGTCCTCGGTTATCTGTAGGTGTCCTCGGTTATCTGTAGGTGTCCTCGGTTATCTGTAGGTGTCCTCGGTTGTCTGTAAGTGTCCTCGGTTATCTGTAGGTGTCCTCGGTTATCTGTAGGTGTCCTCGGTTATCTGTAGGTGTCCTCGGTTGTCTGTAAGTGTCCTCGGTTATTTGTAGGTGTTCTCGGTTGTCTGTAGGTGTCTTCAGTTGTCTTTAGGTGTCCTCGATTGTCTGTAGGTGTCCTCGGTTGTCTGTAAGTGTCCTCGGTTATCTGTAGGTGTCCTCGGTTGTCTGTAGGTGTCCTCGGTTATCTGTAGGTGTCCTCGGTTATCTGTAGGTGTCCTCGGTTGTCTGTAGGTGTCCTTGGTTGTCTGTAGGTGTCCTCGGTTGTCTGTAGGTGTCCTTGGTTGTCTGTAGGTGTCCTCGGTTGTCTGTAAGTGTCCTCGGTTGTCTGTAGGTGTCCTCGGTTGTCTGTAGGTGTCCTCAGTTGTCTTTAGATGTCCTCAGTTGTCTGTAGGTGTCCTCAGTTGTCTGTAGGTGTCCTCGGTTGTCTGTAAGTGTCCTCGGTTATTTGTAGGTGTTCTCGGTTGTCTGTAGGTGTCTTCAGTTGTCTTTAGGTGTCCTCGATTGTCTGTAGGTGTCCTCGGTTGTCTGTAAGTGTCCTCGGTTATCTGTAGGTGTCCTCGGTTGTCTGTAGGTGTCCTCGGTTATCTGTAGGTGTCCTCGGTTATCTGTAGGTGTCCTCGGTTATCTGTAGGTGTCCTTGGTTGTCTGTAGGTGTCCTTGGTTGTCTGTAGGTGTCCTCGGTTGTCTGTAGGTGTCCTCGGTTGTCTGTAAGTGTCCTCGGTTATCTGGATGTGTCCTCGGTTGTCTCTAAGTGTCCTCGGTTGTCTCTAGGTATCTTCGGTTGTCTGTAGGTGTCCTCGGTTGTCTGTAGGTGTCCTCGGTTGTCTATAGGCATCCTCGGTTGTCTTTGGGTGTCCTCGGTTGCCTCTAGGTGTCCTCGGCTGTCTATAAGTGTCCTCGGTTGTCTGTATGTGTCCTCGGTTGTCTGTAGGCGTCCTCGGCTGTCTTTAGGTGTCCTCGGTTGTCTGTAAGTGTCTTCGGTTGTCTGTAGGTGTCCTCAGTTGTCTGTAGGCGTCTTCGGTTGTTTCTAGGTATCTTCGGTTGTCTGTAGGTGTCCTCAGTTGTCTGTAGGTGTCCTCGGTTGTCTGTAGGTGTCCTCGGTTGTCTCTATGAATCTTCAGGCGTCTGTAGGTGTCCTCGGTTGTCTGTAGGTGTCCTGAGTTGCCTCTAGGTATCTTCGATTGTCTGTAGGTGTCCTCGGTTGTCTGTAGGTGTCCTCACCTGTCTCTAGGTGTCCTCGGTTGTCTCTAGGTGTTCTTGAGTGTCTGTAGGTGTCTTCGGTTGTCTCTAGGTGTTCTTGAGTGTCTGTAGGTGTCTTCGGTTGTCTGTAGGTTTCCTCAGGTGTTTGTAGGTGTCCTTGGGTGTCTCTAGGTGTCCTCGGTTGTCTCTAGGTGTCCTTGGTTATCTGTAAATGTCCTCGTTTGTCTGTAGGTGTCCTTGGTTGTATGTAGGTGTCCTTGGTTGTCTGTAGGTGTCCTCGGTTGTCTGTAGGTGTCCTTGGTCGTCTCTAGGTGTCCCCGGTTATCTGTAGATGTCCATTCGTTTCTGAAGGTGTCTCCAGTTTCTAAGGTGTCCTGAGAGTACACATCCATAATTACCCAGTTGTACTGTGCGGGGAGAGAGTTACTACTCGTGGACCCCAGCTCTTGAACATTCCTTACAGTCATACACCCCTTAAATCTATGTATGCTCTCTCTGTTAACCACGTCATAAATTCTATTCCAAACATTCACTACTCATATTGTGAAAGCGTTTCTTTACAACGTTTTTAATAGTTTCATGTTATGTCCTCTGGTTCCTCTGTCCCTACATCTTTCGAAGCATTGTTCACTATCCTCACCCCACTTAATGTTCTCTCCTTCAAAATCAGCAAATCCAAAACGTTCTAGCTATTCCCAGATATTTTCCAGAAAACAGTCCTCAGCTATTTTCCTGACGTGGGATTCTGGTGACAGGTTAGGGATGATGTCGACTCTCAAGTCCTGTTCTCCTCACTCACAATCCTGCAGCTTATTACTCGTTAGATGATAATCCTATTAGGGCCTTTTCTCACTTTATCCCGTTCTCATTACTTTTTCGATAGAGGTGAACTTCATCAACCATGTATCAAACCAACTTTGGACTTTGTTAGATTCCCTTGCAAGTTGATCCTATTTTCCTCACTTTTCGCTTCCCTCATGAGTTTTGTATCACCTGCAAACATATCTTGATCTCTTATGCCGTGCAAACACTGGCTGGCTGTAGTATCTTCATCACTGCCCTTTTCGAACCTCTTTTGCTTTTCGACAACTTTTACTGAAATACTGATGCTTCATTTTCACCATCTCCTTTGTATTTACTGCTAGAATTACCCATGTCCCTGCTCATCATTAGAGATTTCACAGAACCTTTCACCATTATCATTGTTCCTGGCTGCTAAACTCCATTTCCCAATCCAGGTTACCATGGATATTGTTTTCTTTGTAGTTTCCACAATCATATCATTTCTCCATATCTTATTCCATCTCTATTCTTCTAATGTCCTCATTCTCCACATAGTCAGACTTCAGCATTACATGATCACTCCTTCCTGTTATCGTGTATCATACTCTCAATAGCCATGTCAGTAAGGATGAAGATCAGACCCAGCAATGATGGCGCATCAAAGGTTCTCCTCTGAGTATGTGTATCATTTGTTGGTATAGGAATTTCCCATGTATACATTGTGAAACCACGTGTCTCCATGACTCCCTGTCATCATCAGAATCCAATTCCTCCATTCTTTGTCTTTTATACTGAAATCATTAATGGCCCCGGATGTCTGTAGGTGTCACCGGGTGTCTGTAGGTGTCCCGTGTGTCTGCAGGTGTCTGTAGGTGTCCCCGGGAGTCTGTAGATGTTCAAGGGTATCTGTAGGAGTCCCCGGGTGTCTGTAGGTATCTCGAGTGTCTGTAGGTGTCCCCGGGTATCTGTAGGTGTCCCCGGGTATCTGTAGGTGTCCCCGGGTATCTGTAGGCGTCCCCGGGTATCTGTAGGTGTTCCCGGGTATCTGTAGGCGTCCTCGGGTGTCTCTAGGTGTCCCCAGGTATCTGTAGGCGTCCACGGGTGCCTATAGGTGTCCCCGAGTATCTGTAGGTGTCCCCAGGTGTCTGTAGGTGTCCCCGGGTATCTGTAGGTGTCCCCGGGTGTCTGTAGGTGTCCCCGGGTATCTGTAGGTGTCCCCCGGTATCTGTAGACGTCCCCGGGTGTCTGTAGGTGTCACAGGGTATCTGTAGACGTCCCCGGGTGTCTGTAGGTGTCACAGGTTATCTGTAGATATTCCCGAGTGTCTGTAGGCATCCCCTGGTATCTGTAGGTGTCTCCGAGTGTCTGTAGGTGTCCCCGGGTTCTGTGTCACCGGGTATCTGTAGGTGTCAGCGGGTATCTGTAGGTGCCCCCGGGTGTCTGCAGGTGCCAAAGTGTATCTGTAAGTGTCTCCGGGTGTCTGTAGGTGTCATCAGGTGTCTGTAGGTGTCCCCGGGTGTCTGTAGGTGTCCCCGGGTGTCTGTAGGTGTCCCCGGGTGTCTGTATGTGTCATCAGGTGTCTGTAGGTGTCCCCGGGTATCTGTAGGTGTCCCCGGGTATCTGTAGGTGTCCCCGGGTATCTGTAGGCGTCCCCGGGTATCTGTAGGTGTTCCCGGGTATCTGTAGGCGTCCTCGGGTGTCTCTAGGTGTCCCCAGGTATCTGTAGGCGTCCACGGGTGCCTATAGGTGTCCCCGAGTATCTGTAGGTGTCCCCAGGTGTCTGTAGGTGTCCAAGGGTATCTGTAGGTGTCCCCGGGTGTCTGTAGGTGTCCCCGGGTATCTGTAGGTGTCCCCCGGTATCTGTAGACGTCCACGGATGCCTGTAGGTTTCACCGGGTGTCTGTAGGTGTCCCGTGTGTCTGCAGGTGTTTAAGTGTATCTGTATGCGTCCCCGGGTGTCTGTATGCGTCCCCTGGTATCTGTAGGTGTCTCCGAGTGTCTGTAGGTGTCTCCGAGTGTCTGTAGGTGTCTCCGAGTGTCTGTAGGTGTCTCCGAATATCTGTAGGTGTCCCCGGATGCCTGTAGGTGTCCCCGGGTATCTGTAGGCGTCCACGGATGTCTGTAGGTGTCACCAGGTATCTGTAGGTGTCCCTGGGTGTCTGTAGGTGTCACCGGGTGTCTGTAGGTGTCCCGGGTATCTGAAGGCGTCCCCGAGTATCTGTAGGTGTCCCCAGGTATCTGTAGGTATCCCCGGGTATCTGTAGGTGTCCCCGGGTGTCTGTTGGTGTCATCGGGTGTCTGTAGGTGTCCCCGAGTGTCTGTAGGTGTCCCCGGGTTCTGTGTCACTGGGTATCTGTAGGTGTCCCCGGGTGTCTGTATGTGTCACCGGGTGTCTGTAGGTGTCCCCGGGTGTCTGTAGTTGTCCCCGGGTGTCTGAAGGCGTCCCCGGGTGTCTGTAGGTGTCCCCGGGTGTCTGTAGGTATACTAGGTATCTGTAGGTGTCCCTAGGTATCTGTACGTGTCCCCGGGTATCTTTGGCATCCCTGGGTATCTCTTGGCGTTCCCAGGTGTCTCTAGGTGTCCCCAGGTATCTGCAGACGTTCCAAGGTATCTGTAGGTATCACCGGGTAACTGTAGGCGTCCCCGGGTGTCTGTATGTGTCCCCAGTTATCGTCCCAGGATGTCTGTAGGTGTCCCTTGGGTATATGTAGGCGTCCTTTGGTATCTGTAGGTGTCCCCAGGTATATATAGGTGTCTCCGGGTATCTGTAAGCGTCTCCGGGTATCTGTAGGTGTCCTGAGGTATCTGTAGATGTCTACAGGTATATGTAGGTGTTCCCGGGTATCTGTTGGTGTCCCCGGATATCTTTAGGCGTCCCCGGGTATCTTTAGGTGTCCCCGGGTATCTGCAGGTGTTCCCGGGTATCTGTTGGTGTCCCCGGATATCTTTGGGTGTCCCCTGGTATCTGTAGGTGTATCCGGGTATCTGTAGGTGTCCCCTGGTATCTATAGGTGCCTCCGGGTATTTGTAGGTGTCCCCGAGTACCTGTAGGTGCCCCCGAGTACCTGTAGGTGTCCCCGGATACCTTTAGGTGTCCCCGGATACCTGTAGGTGTCCCCGGGTATCTGTAGGTGTCCCCGGGTACCTGTAGGTGTCCCCGGTTATCTGTAACTCTCATCCTGTAGAGAGGCAAAAACCTGTTGGGGTTCCAGTGGGCAATTCGTCCTCTTTATTCTTCGTGATCTACATTACTGAAATGTCACGACCCTGGATGGGCCATTTGGTCCGTCCGAAACTACTTGACCTACTCGATAAAATGTGACCCACAACACGCGCACACCCGCCCCACCGCCCAGTCTGCCGCCCACAATGAATTCGCCTTACTCTGGCACTGGTCACCTGTGGCATTCCTGATGTCACCTGACCTATTGTAAGGTCGACCAAGGAGGTACCCGGGTTCTGTTTTCTTCTGTATTGATGGGTAAGGGGGACAGTGGGTGTGGCCACAACTCATTATGTGGGGTGAAATGTAGAGTTGGGAGATGGAGGGAAGGTGTTGGTCATGATTCATTATTTGGAGAGAACTATAGGACTGGATGAGGGAGGTGGTGGGTGTGGGCACGATACATTACGTGGGGAGAAATGAAGGGTTGGGTGAGGGAGAGAGTGGGCTTGGCCACACCTCATTACACGGGAAGAATTCTAGGGTTGGATGTGAGAGAGGAAGGTTGTGGCCACGATTCATTATATGGAGAGAAATGTAAGGTTAGGTGAGGGAGAGTGTGGATGTCGCCAAGTGTCATTATATGAGGATAACTGCAGGGTTGGGTAATGGAGCGTATAGTTGTTGTCATGATTCATGATGTGAGGAGAACCATAGGGTTGGGTAATGGAGCGTCTAGTTGTTGCCATGATTCATGATGTGGGGAGAACCATAGGGTTGGGTAATGGAGCGTATAGTTGTTGCCATGATTCATGATGTGGGGAGAACTGTAGAGTTGGGTAATGGAGCGTATAGTTGTTGCCATGATTCATGATGTGGGGAGAACCATAGAGTTGGGTAATGGAGCGTATAGTTGTTGCCATGATTCATGATGTGGGGAGAACCATAGAGTTGGGTAATGGAGCGTATAGTTGTTGCCATGATTCATTGTGTGGGGAGAACTGTAGAGATGAGTGACGGAGAGGATGTGTGTAGGGAAGTCTTATTCTGTGGGGTGAACTAGATGGTTTGGTGTGGGAGAGGATGGTTTTGTCCAAAATCTATGATGTGGGGAGAAATGTAGTGTTGTGTGAGGTAGATGGTGGGAGTGGCCACGGATCATTATTTGGGAAGAAATGTAAGGTTGGGTGAGGGAGGGGATGGGAACGGCCATGTGACAGTATGCGGGGACAAATGTAGGGTTGGGTGAGACATAGATCTGGTGAGAAAGAGGTTGGGTGAGGCCACGACTCATTATGTGGGGAAAACTGAAGGGTTAGGTGAGGGAAAGGGTGGTTGTGACCATGACTCACTGTGTGGAAAACTGTAAGGTTGGGTGAAGGAGAGTTTGGATGTGGCCACAACTCATTATGTGGGGAGAAATCTAAGATTAGATGATGGAGGAAAGAGATGTAGTCACGACCCATTATATGCCTTTGGGAGAGATTGGGTTTGGCCACGACTTATCACTTGGGGAGAATTGTAGGGATGGGTGTGGGAGAGGATGGCTGTGGCCACGATTCATTATGTGGGAGAAATACATGGTTGGGTGAGTCATCTAGTGGATATGGTCAGAATAATCATGTGGGGATAACTGTAAAGTTGGGCTAGGGAGAGGGTTGGTGTGGCCACGACTCATTAATTAGGGAGAACCATAAGGTTGATTGAGGAAGAGGATAGACGTGGCCCCATCTCAGTATGTTTGGAAAATTGTATGTTTGGGTAAGAAAGAGGTTGGGAGTGGCATCTACTCATTCTGTGGGGAGAAATGTTACGAAAAGGGTGGCTGTGGCCTCTACTCATTATGTGGGGAACACTCTAGGATTGGGTGAGGGAGAATGTGAGTCTAGCCAATACTCATTACGTGGGAAGAAGTGTAGGGTTGGTTGTGGGAGAGAGTGAATGAGGCCAAAACTAATTATTTGGGGAGAACTGTAGAGTTGGGTGAGGGGGGAGCGGGTATAGGCTATGGCTCATTTTTCGGGGAGAACTATAGGATTGGGTGTGGGAGACAGCGGGTGTGGGCACGATTGAAAACTGTGGAGTTGGGTGGAGGAGAGATTGGGTGTGGCCACGACTTATTACGTGGGAAGAATTGTAGGTTTGGGTGTGGAAGAAGATAGTTGTGGCTACGATTCATTATGTGGGGAGAAATGTAGGATTGGGTGAGGGAGAGGGTGGATGTGGCCAAGACTCATTATGTGGGGAGAACTGTAGTGTTGGGTGAGGGAGAGGGTGAATGTGGCAACGACTCATTATATGGGGAAAGCTGTTGGGTTTGGTGAGGGAGAGGGTGGGTGTGGCCAAGACTCATTTTGTGTGGAAAATTGTAGGGTTAGGTGAGGGAAAGGATGAGTCTGGCCACGACTCATTATATGGAGACGACTGTCGCCAAGTGTCACTTTGTGGGAACTGTAGGGTTGGGTGTTGGAAAGAGTGGGTGTGGCCACAACTCATTATGTGGGGAGAACTGTAGGTTTGGGTGATGGAGGGAGAGAGGTTGTCCACGAATCATTATTTGGGGAAAACTCTAGGGTTTGGTGACGTAGAAGGTGGGTGTGGGCACGATGAATTATGCACGGAGAGCTGTAGGGTTGGGTGAAGGAGAGATTGGTGTGGCCACGACTTATTACATGGGGAGAATTGTAGATTTGCGTGTGGAAGAGGATAGTTGTGGCCACGATTCATTATGTGAGGTTGGGTAAGGGAGAGGATAGGTGTGCCTACGAGTCATTAAGAGGTTGGGTTTGGCCACGACTCATTATGTAGGGAAAACTAGGGTTGGGTGAGAGAGAAGGTGGATGTGGCCAAGACACATTACATTGGAAGAACTACATAGTTGGTTGAGGGAGAAGGTGGGTTTGGTCACGACTCATCATGTGAGAACTGTAGGTTGGGTGAGGAAGAGGGTGGCTTTGGCCACGACTCATCATGTGGGGAAAACTCTAGGACTGAGTGAGGGGGAATGTGGGTGCAGCCAATACTCATTATGTGGGAAGAAGTGAAGTGTTAGGTGTGGGAGAGAGTGAATGTGGGCACGATATATTATGTGGGGAGAACTGTAGGGTTGGGTGAAGGAGAAAGTGGGTATAGCCACGACTCATTACGTGTGAAGAATTGTAGGGTTGGGTGTGGATGAGGATGGTTGTGACCTCGATTCATTAAGTGAGGAGTAATGTAGGGTTGGATGAGGGAGACGGTGGGTGTGGCCAAGACTCATGATGTGGAAAGAACTGTAGATCTCAGTAAGGAAGAGGGTGCGTGTCGGCAAGTTTCATTGTATGGGGAGAACTTTAGGGTTGGGTGATGGGGAGGATGGTTCTGGCCAAGACTCATTATGTAAGGAGAACTCTAAAGATAGGTAAGGAAGAGGATGTGTGTAGGCATGTATCATCATGTGGTGAGAACTATACGGTTACATGTGGGAGATGATGGTTG
>NC_092233.1:39385310-39487774 GCF_036320965.1 Panulirus ornatus
CTAAGACAGCGTATGCAATGAAGGAGTTTCCCACTTATTCCTACATGGTCATCCAGGTTTTTGATCAGCCTCCCATGAAGGATTGTGTCAAATGCTTTCTGGGAACAGATACAAACAGCCCACTCAACCTTCTCTTTTGTCCAAGAAAGAGCTCTCTCTCTCTCTCTCTCTCTCTCTCTCTCTCTCTCTCTCTCTCTCTCTCTCTCTCTCTCTCTCTCTCTCTGTCTCTCTCTCTCTCTCTCTCTCTCTCTCTCTCTCTCTCTCTCTCTCTCTCTCTCTCTCTCTCTCTCTCTCTCTCTCTCTCTCTCTCTCTCGTGTGTGTGTGTAAAAGTGCGAGACCATCCATGTGTGAGTATGTCCTCTGCGAATGTCACTCACATTGCATGCCTCATGTCTAACATGCATCTTAATGTGACCTAACTGTGCACTGTGATATCACTTGGTCCGCTGGGGTTTCTAACTCGGTCGTCTCAACACAAGAAACAGTTAACTGTACGATTAGATTAATGTCAGTCTAGTTAACTTGTACGATGGTAACTGGAAAACGAAGAGGAAGATAGAAGAGAAAATATATCATTAATAACCAATAATATTACGAGTAACAATAAATTATTCATTTTGTTTGAGCTGGCCACTGATCTTTAGCGTTGTATTCAGATAATTACCTGACTGAGTCAAGTCTGAAGCATCTGACTTATCAACTCTCTTAATCTGAGCTGACCCACTTGCTTCTCGTCGCAATGTTCTTACGCTTTCCTTCCTTCAGTTTCTAGTCCGGGGAACTGCCTGGTTATGTACCTCCGGCGTTACCTGTGCCATGTAACACTGGACAAACTACCTCGTCATATGGTTACTGTGTGGGCCGTTGACAGCTCAGTGGTGTTCCGTTGTGGCGTCTGTTTCTTTCCTTCACTGTTAGACTTAAGAACTCTTTACCTTTCATGTTTCCCACTTATGTCTGTCCTCCGTGTGACCAGAACCCTGCTGTTGTCAACGCCACCAGGAACAGTCAGATCTGTTATATTATGGTCGTCCCATGTTTATATCCAACCTGAACATAATGCAGCCCTACCACACTACTGCCCTTTTCATCCAACCATATCATTACTCTACCCTCCCTACCATACTGCTGTCCACCTCACCCTACCATACCACTCTCCTTCCCTCTCTACCATAATACTATCCACCACTACTTATCATATCCTCCCCTCCTCACCGTGCCTAACCACTCTCTCCTTCTGACCTACCATATTACTCCCTTCCCCACCTTACCAAACTACTTCCCTTCCAACCCTCACACATTCCTCCCCTGCCCACTCTACCATAATACTCCCCTCCCACTCTACCATATTAATCCCCAACCAACCTACCATGCCGCTCCACTCCCCACTCTACTGTACCACCTCCCGCCCCACCCTATTAGACCTCTCCCCTCCCCATCCTTCCGTATCACCCCCTCCCTAACCTACCAGATCAATCCTCTTCCCTCTTTAAAACACTATACCCCTCCCCAACTTACCACATCACTCCTCTCCCCATCCGACAAAACCACTCTCCTCTCCAGCCTATCAGTCCACTCCCTTTCCCACTCTATCATAGCATTCTCCTCCCGACCTTATCATACCGATCCCCTCCCCATCCTTCCACATCATTCTCCTCCCGACCTTATCATACCGATCCCCTCCACATCATTCCACATCATTCTCCTTCTCGCCCTACAAGATCATTCTTCACCTCACCCTGCTGTACCACCTCCTCTCCACGTCCTACTGAATCACTCTTCTTCCCATTCTACAATACAACTCCCAGCCAACCTACCATATCACTCCCTTCCTACCTTACTACCACACCTCTCCCCATCCTACCACACCATTCTCCTCCCCGCCTTACAGTATCATGCTTCTCCCCACTCTACCATACCACTTTCCTCCCAACCCTTTAATATCATTCTCCTCTCCACCCTATCATACCACTCCACTCCCCACCTAAAATATCACTCTCCTCACCACCCTAGAACAACACTCCCCTACTCACGCTACCATATCGCACCCCTTCCCCACCCTACCTTACAACGCCCTTCCTTATCACATCACTCCCCTCCCCATCCTACCATATCACTCTCCTCCCCACCCTATCATACCACTCCCCTCCCACCTGCCATATCACTCCCTCCCCATCTTATCATACCACTCTCGGTCCAGCTCTCACACCTCACACCGTTCACTAGCCTACCACACCACCTCGTCCTCTCCCCAACAACCACACCACCCCCGGGGCAGGACACACACAGTGCGTTGACAGAGCCAACTATGTTTATATGGCCATGCATATCTGGTGAACCCCTGATCCTGGTGAGCCCCTGGTCCTAGGCACCTGATAAACCCCTGGTCCTGGGCACCTAATGAACCCCTGGCCCTGGGCACCTGGTGAACACCTGGTTCTGGGCACCTGGTGAACCACTGGTTCGGAGCACCTAGTGAATTACTGGTCTTAGGCACTTGGTGAACCCCTGATCCTGGGCACCTGGTGAACCTCTGGTCATGGGCGCTAAATGAACCCCTGGTCCTGGGCACTATGTGAATCACTGGTGCTTGGCATCTGGTAACCCTTGGTTCTGGGCACCTAGTGAATCCCTTGTCCTGGGGGGGCATTTGGTGAACCACTAGTCCTGGGCACCTGGTGAAACCCTGATCCTGGACACCTGGTGAACTCGTGGCCCTGGGCATCTAGTGAACCCCTGGTAATGGCACCTGGGGAAACCCTGTTCCTAGGCATCTGGAGACACCTTGTTATAGTCACCTGGTGAACCACTTGTCCTGAGCACATGGTGAACAAATGGTCCTGGGCACGTCGTGAACCCCTGGTCCCGGGAACATGGTGAACCCCTGGTACTGGGCAACTCGTGAAACCCTGGTCCCAGAAACATGGTGATCCCTTGGTCCTGGGCATCTGGTGAACCCGTGGTTCTGAGCACCTGGTGAACTACTAGTCCTGGGCAACTGGTGAGCCCCTGGTCCTGGGCATTAAGTAAACCCTTGGTCCTGGGCACCTGGTGAACCCCTGGCTGGTCCTGAGCACCTAGCAAACCACAGGATTTGGGCGCCTGGTGAGCCACAGGTCCTATGCACCTGGTGAACCACTTGTTCTAGGCACCTGATGAACCATGGGTCCTGGGCACCTGGTGAAACTTTGGTCTGGTCTTAGGCACCCGGTGAAACACAGGTCCTAGCCGCCTGGTGAGCCCCCTGGTTCTGGACACCTGGTGAACTACTAGTTTTGAGCACCTGTTGAACCCTTGGCCCTGAAGAAAAGGTGAACCAATGTTTCTGGGAACCTGGTAAATCACTGGTCCGCGGCACCTAACGAAATATTGGTCCTTGGTACCTGGAGAACCACTGGTTCTGGGCACCTGGTGAACCACTGATCCTAGACACTTGGTGAACCCATGCTCTGGTCCTGGGCACCTGGTAAACAACTGGTCCTAGGCACCTAGTGAACCCCAGGTTCTGGACACCTGCTAAACCCCTGGTCATGAGAGCCTGGTGAGCCACTGGACCTGGACACCTAGTGAGCCACTTGTCCTGGGCATCTGGTGAACCCCTGATCCGGGGCACATGGAGAACTACTGGTCCTGGGCACCTGGTGAACCCTGATTCTGGACAACTGGTGAACTACTAGTGCTGAGAACCTGATGAACCCCTGGTCATGGGCATTTGAAGATCCCCTGTTCCTAAACAGCTGGTGAAACACTGGTCCTGGCCACCTAATGAACCACTGGTCCTGGTCACATGGTGAACCCCTTTTCCTGGGCACATGGTGAACCACTGGTCCTGGAGACCTGATGAACCACTGGTCCTAGGCACCTAGTAAATCCCTGATCCCTTGCACCTGGTGAACCATTGGCCTGGTCCTGGGCACCAGATGAATCCCTATTCCTGGTCTCCTTGTAACCCCTGGTCCTGAGCACTTGGTGAAAACCTGTTCCTGGGCACCTTGTGAACCACTGGTCCTAGGAACTTGATGAACCACTGGTCCTGGGCACCTAGTAAGCTCCTGATCCTGTGCACCTGGTGAACCATTGACCTGGTCCTGGGCACCAGATGAATCCCTGTTCTTGGTCTTTTTGTGAGCCCCTAGTCCTCTGAACCTAGTGAGCCACTGGACCTGGGCACTTGGTAAACCACTGGTCCTGGACACCTGGGGAACCCCTGATCCGGGGCACACAGAGGCACCTGATGAACTACTAGTGCTGAGGACCTGGTGAACCCCTCGCCATAGTCAACTTGTTAACCACTGTTCCTGGGCACCTGGTGAACTCCTGGTCATGGGCACTTGGTGAACCCCTGTTCCTTGACACCTGGTGAAACACTAGTCCTGTGCACCTAACGAACCGCTGGTCCTGGGCACATGGTGAACCCCTTTTCCTAGGCACCTGGTGAACCACTGATCCTGGGCACCTGATCAACTCCTCATCCTGTGCGCCTGGTGAACCATTGGCCTGGTCCTGGGCTCATGATGAATCCCTGTTCCTGGTCTCCTTGTGAGCCCCTGGTCCTGGGCACTTGGTGAAACCCTGTTCCTGGGCACCTGGTGAACCACTGGTCCTGGAAACCTAATGAACCATTGGTCCTTGGCACCTGGTGAACCCCAGATCCTGTGCACCTGGTAAGCCCATGGTCTGGTCTTGGGCAACTGGTGAATTCCTGGTCCTGGTCTTCTTGTGAATCCCTCGTCCCAGGAACCTAATGAACCACTGGTTCTGGGAACCTGGTGAACCCCTGGTCCTGGGCACCGGATCAACTCCTGGTTCTGGGCATCTGGTGAACATCTGGTTCTGGGCACATGGTGATCCCCTGGTCCTGAGCTACTGGTAAACCGCTGGGTCTAGGCTCTAGCTAAGCACTGGTCCTAGGCACCAGGTGAACCACTGGTCCTGGGCACCTGGTGAACACCTGGTCCTGGTCATCTGATGAACCTGTAGGCACCTGGGAAACTGACAAAACCCTGGTCTTGGGCTCCTGGTGAATCCATGGTTTTAGACAACTTATGAACCACTGGTCCTAGGCACCTGGTGAACACCGAATCTTGAGCATCTGGTGAACCAATGGCCCTGGGCACCTGGTAAACCCCTGCCCCTTGGTAATCGGGTGATCCACTGGTCCTGGGCGCATGATGATCCCCTGGTCCTGAGCAACTGGTAATCCGCTGGGCCTAGTCTCTTGCTAAGCACCTGGTTCTGGGCACCAAGTGAACCACTGGTCTTGGGCACCTGGTGAACACCTGGTCCTGGTCATCTGATGAGCCTCTGGTAGTTAGCATCTGGTGAACCCCAGTTCTTGAGAACCTGGTGAACATCTGGTCTTAGGCACCTCGTAAACACCTGGTCCTTGGCACCTGGTGAACCCCTGGGTTTGGATAACAGGTGAACCTTTTGTCCTGATCACCTGGTGAGCCTCTGGTCCTGGGTACCTGGTGAACCACCGGCCCTGAGCACCTGGTGAACAACTGGTCCTAGGCACCTGGGGAACTCCTGGTCTTGGGCACCTGGTGAATACCTGGTCCTGGAAACCTGGTGATCCACTGGTCCTAGACACCTGGTAAACCATTGGTCCTAGGCACGTGGAGAATCACTGGTCCAGGGCAACTGGTGAACCCCTGATTCTGTGCATCTGGTGAAATGCTGGCACTGAGCACCTGACTAACACCTGGCCCTAGACATCTTGTGAACCACTTGTCCTAGGCACAAGGTAAACACCAGGTCAAGGACACCTAGTGAACCCTTGTTCAAGGGCACCTGGTGAAACACTAGCCCTGGGCACCTAATGAGTCATTGATCTTGGGCTCCTAGGCACTTGGTGAACCAATGGTCCTGGGACCCAATGAACCACTGGTCCTGAGCCCCTGGTGAACCCCTGGTCCTCGGTACCTGATGAACCCTTGGTCTGGTCCTGTGCACCTCGTGAACTCCTAATCCCGGGCTTCTTGTGAACCCCAGGTCTTGGGCACCTGGTGAACCGCGTGTCCTGATTACCTAGTGAACTCCTGGTTCTGAGCACCAAGTGAACCTCTGGTTCTGGGCACCTGGCGAACCCCTGGTTTTAGTCAACTTATGAATCCTGGGCACCTGGTGAACCTCAGGTCTTGGGCACCAGGTAAACCCTTGGTCTAGGGAATTAGGCGAACCACTGGTACTGGGTAATTAATGAATCCCTGGTCCTGGGCAACTAGTGAACCCCTGGTCCTGGAAATCTGGTGAATCGAGAGTGCTGATTACCTGGTAAACCCCCAGCTCTGGGAACTAGTGAACAACTGGTCATGGGTACCTGGTAAAACCCGAAACCTGATCACCTGGATCCTTGGTTCTGGGCATCTGGTGAACCACTGGTCATGGGTACCTGGTGAGCCCCTGGTCCTGGTGTCTCGGTGAGCCTCTGGTCCTTTGAAGCTGGTGAACCACTGGTCTTGCGCACATTTTAAACTAGGTATGAGCTGCTGAGGAACCCTTTTTCTTGGGCATCTGCTGAACCTTTGGTCCAGGGCAACTTTGTAAACCCCTTGTTCTGGGTACCTGGTGAACTCTTGTTCCTGGGCAATTGGTGAACCCCTGATCCTAGGCACCCCTTTTAACTTCTGGTCCTGGGCACCTTTTGAACTCTAGGTCTTGGACTTGGTGAAATCCTGGTCGTTGGCAACTAGTGAACTCCTGGTTCAGGGTATCTGGTGAACCCCTGATTGTAGGCACCTGGTCCTGGCCACCTGGTGAACCCTTGGTACTTGGCACCTGGTGAACCATTGGTCAGGCACCTGGTGATTCCCTGGTCCTGGGTACTTAGTGAGCCCTTGGTCCAAAGCAACTGGTTAACTACTAGTCCCGGGCATATGGTGAACCACTGGTCTTGGACACCTGGTGAACCACTGGTCCTAGGCACCTGGTGAACTACTGCTTCTGGGCAACTGATGAACATTTGCTGTTGGGCACCTGGTAAATCACTGGTCTTGGGCTAATGGTGAAGTACTGATGAACCACTGGTCCTGGGCACCTGACAAACCACTGGTATTGGGCAACACTTGAACCCTTGGTTTAGGGAACCTGGTGAACCCGGTTCTGGGCACCTGGTGAATCCCTGGTTCTGAACACCTGTTGAAGCCTTTCTGGAGACTTGTTGAACCCCTGGTCCTGATCACCTGGTGAACCGCTGTTCCTGAGCACCTGGTGAACCCCTGGTCCTGTGCACCTGGTGAACACTTGTTCCTAGGTACCTGGTAAACCCCTGATTCTGGGCACTTAATGAACCTCTTGTCCTGGGCAACTTTTGAACCCCTGATTCTGAGCACCTGGTGAGCCCTTGTTCCTGGGTACCTGGTGAACCCCTGGTCCCGGGGATCTGGTGAAATACCGGTCCTAGGCCCATGGTGTACCCTTGTTTCTGGTTATCTGGCAAATCCCTGGACCTAGGCACCTGGTAAATTGATTGTTCCAGGCACCTGGTGAACCACTTCTCCTGGGAACCGGGTGGATAGCTGGTCCTGGACACCTGATGAATCCCTATTCCTTGGCACCTGATGAATCCCAAGTCCTGGGCACCTGACAACCACTGGTCCTGGGCAACTGATGAAACCCTTGTCCTGCAAATCTGGTGAACGACTTTTGCTGGGTACCTGGTGAATCCCTGGTTCTGGGCACCTAGTGAACAACTGGTGCTGCGCAATCGATGTACCCCTGGTCTTGGTCACCTGTTGAACCCCTGGTGCTGGATACCTGATGAACCCTGGGCCCTTGGCACCAGTTGAACTACTAGTCCTTGGCACCTAGTGAACCCCTGGTTAGGGGCAGCTGGTGAGCCACTATTCCTTGGCACTTGGTGAACCACTAGTACTTGGCACCTTATGAATATCTGGTCTTGGGCACAAGGTGAACGCTTGGTCCTAGGCACCTGGTGAACCCTTGGTTCTGGGCACTTGGAGAACCCCTGGTCCAGGGCTCTAAGAGAAGCTCTGGTCCTGGGAACCTGGTAAATAGGTGGTCCTAAGCAACTGGTGAACCACAGGTCCTGGGCACCTGGTGAACCCTTGTTCCTAGATATCTGATAAATCACTGATCTTGGGCACCTCACGAACCTCTTGCACTGGGCACCTAGTGAACTCCTGGTCCTGAGCACCTGGTGAATCCCAGGTTCTGGAAAGCTGGTGAAACCTTAGTCCTGGTTAACTGGTGAATCCTCGATCATAGGCACCTGGTGAATCCCTAGTCATGAGCACTTGGTGAACCTCAGGCACTGGACACTTGGTGATCCCCTTCTCCTGGGCACCTGGTAGACCTCTGATCCTAGGCACCTAGTGAACCTCTAGTCTGGTTCTGGGCACCAGGTGAGCAACTGCTCCTGGAGACCTGGTGAACAACTGGTCCTCAGCACCTGGTGAATCTCTGGTCTGGTCGTGGGCAACTTGTGAACCACTGGTCATGGGCACCTGGTGAACACCTGGTCTTGGGCATATGGTGAACTCCTGGTCCAGGGCACCGGGTGAACCACTGGTCCTGGGCACCTGTTAAACCCCCGCTCCTGGGAACCGGGTGAACCAATGGTCCTGAGCACCTGATGAACCCCTGATCCTGGGGAACTGGTAAACCACTGGTCCTAGGGACTTGGTAAGTACCTGATCCTGGGCACCTGGTGAACCCGTGGAAGTGGGCATCTGATGAATCCCTGGTCTTGAGAACTTGGTGAATTCTGGTCTCAGGGATCTGGTGAACTCCTTGCCCTAACCATCTGCTGAACAACACGTCCTGAGCATCTGGTGAACACCTGGTAATTGGCAGCTGGTATACCCCTGGGTCTGGACACCTGGTGAACCCCTTGTCCAGTGTACCTGGTGAACCCTGGTACTGGGCACCTTCCGAACCCCCGGTCCTGGGCACCTGGTGAACTCCTGATCCTAGGCATATTTTGAACCCTTGGTCCCGGCCACCTAGTGAAACCCTTGTCCTAGGCACATGGTGAACCCCTCATACTAAGAACTTGGTAAGCCCCTGGTACTGGGCACCTGATGAACCCGTTGTTCAGGGTATCTGGTGAACTATTTGTCCTTGGCACTGGTGAACCCCTGGTCCTGGGCACCTGGTGGACCACTGGTCCTGGGCACTTGGTGAACCCCTGGTCTGGTCCCGGCCACCTGGTGAAACACAAGTCCTTGTCACATTGTGAACTCCTAGTTCTGGACACCTGGTGAACTACTGGTACTGAGCACCTAGTGATCCCCTGACCCTGAGCAACTGGTGAACCACTGGTCCTAGGCACCAGTGAACCGCTGATCTGGCCTTGGGCACTTGATGAATCACAGGTCCTGGGCACCTGGTGAACCAATGGTCATGGGCACCTGATGAACCGCTATTCCTGGGTACCCGGAGAACCCTTGGTCTCGTCCTAAGCACTTGAAGTACAACTGTTCCTAAGTAGCTGGGGAACCCCTGGTCCTGTGCACTTGCTGAACCAATGGTACTGGTCACTTGGTGACCGACTGGTCCTGGGCATCCGGTGAACCACTGGTTCTGGGCACCGGGTGACCCACTGGTCCTGGGCATCTGGTGAACCACTCGTTCTGGGCACCGGGTGACTTACTGGTCCCGGAATCCTGGTGAATCTCTGGTAGTAGGCATTTGGTGAACCACTGGTTCTGGGCACATGGTGAACAACTGGTCTGGTCCTGGGCACTTGGTAAACCACAGGTCCTTTTCACCTGGTTAACAACTGGCCCTGGACACCTGATGAACCGCTGTTGCTAGGCACATGGTAAACCCTTGGTCTGGTTTTGGGCACCTGGTGAGCACCTGGTCCTGGTCACCTGTGGAATCCCTGGTTCTGGACAGCTGGTGATCTACAGGTAATGAGCAACACGTGAACCCCAGGTCCTAGGCACCTGGTGAACATTTGGTCCTGGGCACCTAGTGAACCCATGGTCCTGGGAACCTGTTGAACCACTTGTGGTTGACACTTAGTGAACCACTGGTCCTAGCCACGTGAAGAACTACTGGTCCAAGGCAACTGGTGAACCCTTGATTCTGAGCACCTGGTGAAATGCTGGTACTGGGCATCTAGTAAACCACTAGTGCTGTGCACCTGGTGAACCCATGGCCCTGGGTATAGGGTGAACCATTGTTCCTGGGTAGCTAGTAAATTCCTGTTTGTGGGCACCTGGTGAATCCTTGGTCCTGGGAACCTGGTGAAGCCCTATTCTTGGGCACCTGGTGAACCCCAAGTACTTGTCACCTGGTAAGCCCTTGTTCCTGGGCACCTAGTAAACCTCTATTCCTTGGTTCCTGGTGAACTCCTGTACCTGGTCACTTGATGAACCCCTAGACCATGGAACCTGGTGATCCCCTATTCCTCGGCACCTGGTGAACCCCTTGTCCTGGGCACCTGATGAACCCTTTGTTCTGGACACTTTTTGAGCTACTACTCCTAGGTACCTGGTGAACCACTGGCCCAGGGCACCTGGTGAACCACTGGTCCTGGACAGTTGGTGACCAACTGGTCCCAGGCAAGTGGTGAATCCCTGATCCTGGACACCAGATGAATTCTTGTCCCGGGCACCTGATGAAACCCTATTCCTGAGCACCTGGGGAACCAATGGTCCTGAGCTTATGGTGAACCTCTGGTCTGGTCTTGGGCACCTAGTGAACAATTGGTCCTAGACACGAGGTGAATAACTGATCCTTGGCACCTGGTGAACCCCTGGTTTTAGACACCTGTTTAACTACTGGTACTGAACACCCGGTGAGCCCCTGGTCCTGAGCAGCTGGCGAACCCCTGGTCCTGAGCAGCTGGCGAACCCATGGTCTTCATTACCTGTTGAACCGCTAGTCCTGGGCATCTGGTAAACCACTGGTCCTGTGTACTTGGAGAACCATTTTTCCTTGGTACCTGGTGAACCCCTGATAGTGGGCACCTGATGAAGCTCTTGTCTTGTTTTCCTTGTGAACCTCTGGTGCTTGACACATGTTGAACTACTGGTCCTGGGCAACTGGTGAACACTTGTTCCAGGGTAGCTGGTGAACCCCTGATCCTGGTCACCTGGTGAACCTCTTGTCCCGGGCACCTGATAAAACCCTAGTCCAGGGCACCTGGTGAGCCAATGGTCCTGAGCTCCTAGTGAATCTCTGGTCTGGTCCTGGGCACCTGGTGAACAACTGGTATTGGGCGCCTAGTGAACCCCTGGTTCTGGACTAACTGTTGAACACCTGGTCCTAGGCACCTAATGAACCACTGGTCCTGTGCACCTGGTGAACCCATGGCCCTGGGCATATGGTGAACTATTGATCCTGGGAGCCTAGTAAATCCCTGTTTGTGGGCACCTGGTGAACCATTGTTCCTGACCTCCAGGTGAACCCAAGGTCCTGGGTACCTGGTGAATCCTTGGTCCTGGGAATCTGGTGATCCCCTATTCCTGGGCACCTGGTGAGCTCCAAGTTATTGGCACCTGGTGAACCTTTTTCCTAGGCACCTTGGGAATCCCTATTCCTGGGTTCCTGGTGAACTTCTGTTACTGGTCACTTGGTGATCCCGACACCACGGCTCCTGGTGGTACCCTATTCCTTGGCACCTGGTGAACCCCTGGTCCTGGACATTTTTTAAGCTACTACTCCTTGGTACCTGGTGAACCACTAGCCCAGGGCACCTGTTGAACCACTGGTCCTGGGCAGCTGGTGATCAAGTCCTAGGCACGTGGTGATCCCCTGGTCCTGGTCACCAGATGGAATTCTAGTCCCGGGCACCTGATGAAACCCTAGTCCTGAGTATCTGGTGAACCAATAGCCCTGAGCTCTTGGTGAACCTCTGGTTTGGTCCTGGGCACCTAGTGCACAACTGGTTTCAAGTACGAGGTGAGCAACTGATCCTTGGCACCTGGTGAACCCCTGGTTATGGACATCTATTTTACTACTGGTACTGAACACCTGGTGAACCCTTCAGCAACTGGTGAACTCCTGGTCTTCATTACTCCTGGGGACCTGGTAAACCACTGGTCCTGTGTACTTGGAGAACCATTGTTCCTTGGTACCTGGTAAACCCCTGATCCTGGGCTCCTGGTGAAGCTCTTGTCCTGTTTACCCTGTGAATACATGGTGCTTGACACGTGTTGAACTACTGGTCCCAGGTACCGGTGAAGCACAGGTCTTGTGCACCAGGTGAACCCTTTGCCTGGTCCTAGACACCTGGTGAACAACTGGTCCTGGACAACAGGTTAACCCCTGGTTCTGGACACCTGTTGAACTAATGGTACTGAGCACCTGGTAAACCCATGTTTCTGAGCAATCGGTGAACCCCTGGTCTTGAACACCTGGTGAACCACTGATTCTGGAGACTTGGTGAACCTCTTGTCCTAGGAACCTGATAAATCCCCAGTCCTGGACACCTTGTTAACCCCTGGTCTTCATTACCTGTTGAGCCGCTGGTCCTGGGCACCTGTTGAATCACTGGTCCTGTGTACCTGGAGAACCATTGTTCCTTGGTACTTGGTAAACCTCTGATCCTGGGCACCCGGTGAATCACTGGTCCTGTGTACCTGAAGAATCATTGTTCCTTGGTACTTGATAAACCTCTGATCCTGGGCACCTGGTGAAGCTCTTGTCCTGTTTATCTTGTGAACCCCTGGTGCTTCACACATGCTGAACTACTGGCCCGAGCACCTGTGAAGCACAGGTCCTGTGTGCCAGGTGACCCTTGGTCTGGTCCAGGACACCTGGTGAACAATTGGTCTTGGGCACCTGGTAAACCTCTGGTGCTGGACACATGTTGAATTACTGGTCTTGGATGGTGAACACTTGCTCCAGGGTAGCTGATGAACCCCTGATCCTGGTCACCTGGTGAATCTCTTGTCCTGGGCACCTGATGAAACCCAAGTCCTGGGCACCTAGTGAGTCAATGGTCCTGAGCTTCTGGTGAACCTCTGGCCTGGTCCTGGGAATCTGGTGAACAGCTGGTGCTGAGCACCTGGTGAACCCCTGGTTCTGGACTATCTGTTGAACAACTAGTCTTGGGCACTTAGAGAACCACTGGTCCTATGCACCTTGTGAACCCATTGTCTTGGGCATATAGTGAACTATTTGTCCCGGGAACCTAGTAAATTCCTGTTCATGGGCACCTGGTAAACCGCTGTTCCTGACCTTTTGGTAAACTCAAGTTCCCGGGCACCTGGTGAATCCTTGGTCTTTGGAACCTGGTGAACCCCTATTCCAAGGCACCTGGTGAAACCCAAGTTCTTGGCACATGGTGAGCCCTTGTTCCAGGGCACCTTGTGAACCACTATTTCAGGGTTCGTGGTGAGCCCCTGTTCCTGGTCACTTGATGAACCCCTAGACCAAGGCACCTGGTGATCCCCTATTCCTTGGCACCTGGTGAACTCCTTGTCCTGGGCACCTGGTGAACCCCTGGTCCTGAACACTTCTTAAGCTACTACTCCTAGGTACCTTGTGAACCACTGGCCCAGGACACCTGGCGAACCACTGGTCCTAGGTAGTTGGTGGTCAACTGGTCTTAGGTACGTGGTGAACCCCTGATCCTGGTCACCTGATGAAACTCTTGTCTGTCCCAGGCACCTGATGAAACCCTAGTCCTGAGCACCTGGTGAACCAATGGTCTTGAGTTCATGGTGAACCTCTGGTCTGGTCCTGGGCACCTAGTGAACAAGTGGCCCTAGGCAAGTGGTGAACAACTGATCGTTGGCACCTGGTGAACCCCTAGTTATAGACACCTGTTTAACTACTGGTACTGAACACTTGGTGAACTCCTGGTCCTAAGCAACTTGTGAACCCTGGTTCTGAGCAATTTCTGAACTACTGCTCCTGGATACCTGGTGAGCCATTGGTCCTTGGCACCTGATGAACCACTGGTCCTGGGCAACTGGTGAACAACGGTTCCTTGGCACGTAATGAATCGGGTACCTGGTGAACCCCTGGATAAGGATACTTGTTGAACTACTGGCTCTGAGCACATGGTGAACCCCTTGTCCTGAGCAACTGATGAGCCCCTGATTCTGGGCACTTTTTGAACTACTGCTCCTGGGTACCTGGTGAACCACTGGTTCTGGGAACCTGGTATGAGACAGGTCTATGGCACCTGGCGGACTACTTGTCATGGGCAGTTGGTAAACCCATGTGTCTTGACAACTAATGAGCTATTGGACCCAGGTAGCTGGTGAACCCCTGATCCTTGGCGCTTGTTGAACCCCTGGTCGTGGGTATCGGGTTAACCAATGGTCTTGCGCTCCTGGTAAACTACTGAGCCTGGGCACCTGATGAACCCACTGTCTTAGGCATCTGATGAACCACTCGTCTTGGTCACCTGGAGAACCCTCGATTCTGCACACCTAGTGAATCACTGATCCCAGATACCATTTGGACTTCATGGTCTTTAGCAACTGGTGACCACCTGGTCCTGGGCACCTGGTGAACCAATGGTCCTGAGCACTTGGTGAACCCCTGGGCCTTAGCACCTGATGAACACTTGGTTTTGATAACCCGGGGAACCGCTAGTCCGAGGAATCTGGTGAATCACTGGTCCTGGGCGCCCGGTTAACCTCTGGTTTTTGGCACTAGGTGAACTCCTGTCCCAGGGTACCTGGTGAACCCCAGGTCCGGGGGCCTTGTAAACCCTTAATCCTGGGCACCTGGTGAACTCCTATCCCTGGGCAGCTGGTGAGCCCCAGGTCCTAGGCACCTGGTTAAACCCTGGTCTTTGGCAACTGGTAAATCCCTTGTTCTGAGCATCTGATGAACACCTGGTCCAGAGCGCCTAGGGAACAACTGATCCTGAGCACCTGGTGAACCCCTGATTTTGGACACCTGTTGAGCTAATGGTACGGAGCACTGGTGAACCACTGGTCCTGGGCACCCGGTGAACCCTTAGTTCTGGCCAACTGGTAAACCACTGGTCTAGGGTACCTGAAGAACCCCTATTCCTTGGAACCTGGTAAGCCTCTGGTCATTGGCACCTGGTTACCTAATGGTCTAGTGTACCTGATAAATTTCCTGGCCCTGGGCACTTGGTACAGCCCTGGTCCAGGGCACCTGGTGTACAACTGGTCCTGGGCACCTGGTGAACTCCGATCCTAGACAGTTGGTGCACCCCTAGTGTTGTGTGTCTGGTGAACTCCTAGACCTGGGCACCTGGTGAAACCTGGCCCTTGGCAACTGGTAAACCCCTTGTTCCAGATATTTGGTGAGCCTTTGGTCGTGGACATCTTGTGAACCTCTGGTCATTGCAACCTGGTGAACCCCCGGTCCTTGGCTGAACCCCTGGTTCTAGGCACCTGGTAAATCCCTTCTCCTGGTACCTGGTTAACCCATGGTCCTGGGCACCTGGTGAACCTCTGGTCCTTTGAACCTGGTCTATCACTGGTCCTGGGCATCTGGTGAACCACTGGCCCTAGGTACCTAGTGAAACCCCTAGTCCCGGTCACCTAGTGATCTGCTGGTCCTGGGCTTCTGGTGAACCCTTGGGTCTGGGCACCTGGTGAACTATTGATCTTGGTCTCCTGGTGAACTACTGTTTCTGGCCACCTGGTTAACCCTTGATTCTGGGCAACTGGTGACCCACGGGCCCTGGGTACCTGGTAAACCTCTGGTTCTGGACACCTGTTGAGCGACTGGTCCTGAGAACCTTGTGAACCACTGGCCCTGGGCACATAGTGAACCCCTGTTCCTCAGCAATTGGTGAACCCTGAGTTCTAGGCAATGGTGAACCAGAAGTCTTGGGCACTTGTTGAAACCTAGTTCGTTTCCACTTGGAAACCCTTGTTTCTTGGCACTTGGGAACCCCTGGTCGTGGAAACCTGGTTAACTAATGGTCTAGCGCAATTGGTGAACTCCTGTCTATGGGCACCTGGTGTACACCAGGTACAGGGCCCATGGTAAACCCCTACTCCAGGGCACCTGACGTACCAATGGTCCTGGGCACCTGGTGAACCTCTGGTCCTGGATACCTGATGAACCTCTGGTCTTGGGCACCTGGTGAACCACTGGTCCTGTGCACCTGCAAACCCTTGGTCCTGGACACATGGTGAATCCCTAGTCTTGAGCACCTGGTGACCTACTAGCCCTGTGCACCAGGTGAACCACTGGTCCTGTGCACTTGCAGAACTATTGTTTCTTGGTACATGGTGAACCCATGATCATGGGCCTCTGGTGAACCTCTTGTCGTGGTACCTGGTGAACTCCTGGTACTTGACACATGTTGAACTACTGGTCCTGGGCACCTAGTGAATCACTGGTCGTGTGCACCTGGTGATCCCTCGGTCTGGTCATGGGCACCTGGTGAACAACTTGTCCTTGGCACCTGGTGAACCTCTGGTGCTGGACACACGTTGATCTAGTGATCCTGGACACCTGGTGAACCACTGGTCCTGTGTACCTGATGATCCCTTGGTCTGATCATTGACACCTGGTGAACAACTTGTCCTGGGCACCTGGTGAACCTCTGGTGCTGGACACATGCTGAACTAGTGATCCTGGCCTCCTGGTGAGCAACTAGTCCAGTGCACCTGGTGAACCCCTGGTGCTGGACACATGTTGAACTAGTTATCCTGTGCACCTGGTTAACCACTGGTCCTGTGCAGCTTGTGAACCCGTGTTCCTGGGTAAGTGGTGAACCCCTGATCCTGGGCACCTGGTAAAGTTCTTGTCCTGGGCAACTGATGAACCCTTCGTCCTGGTCACCTGGTGAACCAATGGTCCTGAGCACCTGATGAACTTCTGGTCTGGTCCTAGGCAACTGATGAACAAATAGTGCTGGGCACCTGGTGAACCCCTGGTTCTGGACTACCTATTGGACTACTGGTCCTGGGTACCTTGTGAACCACTGTTCCTTGGCGCATGTTGAACCCCTGGTCGTGAGCACCTGGTTAACCAGTGTGGTTGCGCTCCTACTAATCTACTGGATCTAGGCCCCTGGTGACCACTGGTCCTTGGCACCTGCTGAACCCCATGTCCTGGGCACCTGGTGGACCACTGGTCTTGGGCAACTGATGAGCCCTTGATTCTGGGCACCTGGCGAACCACTGGTTGTGGGTACCTTTTAAACCCCTTGTCCTTGGCAACTGGTGACGCCCCTGGTCCTAGGCACTTGGTGAACCGATGGTTCTAAGCACCTGATGAATCACTGGTCCTGGGCATCTGGTGATCACTTGGTCTTGGCACACTGATCAACCCCTAGTACTGGAAATCTGGTGAACCACTGGTCTTGGGCACCTGGTGTACCACTGGTCCTGGAAACCTGATGAACCCTAGCCCTGGGTACCTGATTGAACCCTGGTCCTCGGCAACTGATGAACCCCTGGATCTGGACAACTGGTGAACCCTTGGTCTTGAGCACCTGGTGAATAACATGTCCTGAGCATCTTGTGAACCCCAGGTTCTGGACACCTGTTGAACTTCTAGTACTGAGCACCTCCTAGGCAATTGGCCGCTGGTCCTGGGCACCTGGTTATCCCCAGACCCTGGGCAACTGGTCAACCACTTGTCCTGGGCACGTGGTTAACTACTGTCATGGGCACATGGCGACCCCCCCCAGTTCCTGAACATCTGGTGAAATACTTGTCCTGATCACCTGGTTAACTCTTGGTTCTGGAGAACTGGTGAACCACAGTTCCTGGTGAAACCCTGTTCCTCGGAACCTGGTGAGCCCCTGGTCGTGGGAACATGGTTACCAGTTGTCTAGCGCACTTGGTGAATTCCTGATCCTTGGCACCTGATGAACAACTGGTCCTGGGCACCTGGTGAACCACTGGTCCTTTGCACCTAGCAAACACTTGTTCCTGGGTAGCTTGTGAACCCCTCTTCCTGGGCACCCGGTGAACCTCTTTCCTGGGTACCTGAAGAGTCCCTAGTCCTGGACACCTGGTGAACCAGTGGTCCTGAGCACCTGGTGAATCTCCGATCCTGGGCACCTAGTGAACCCCTGGTTCTGGACTACCTGTTGAGCTACTGGTCCTGGGTACCGAGTGAACCACTGGTCCTCCGCACCTGGTGAAACCCTGTTCCTGCGAATATGGTAAACATTTGGTCTTGGGAAACTGGTAAACCCCTGTTTGTGGGCATCGGATGAACCACTGTTCCTGAGTTCCTGGTGAACCTCTGTTTCTGGACACCTGGTGAACCCTTGGTCCCCGGAGCCTGGTGAACCCGTTTCAGGACACCTGGTGAAGCCCTTTTCCCGGGCTTCTGGTGCACCACTAGTCCTTGGCATCTAGTGAGCCCCTGTTCCTGGGCTCTTGGTGAGCCTCTAGTCCTTGGCACCTGGTGAACCCCTTGTACTTGGCACCTGGTGAACCCTTTGTCCTGGCCACCTCATGATGACCTGGTCCTGGGCACCTGGTGAACACTTACTCCTGGGCGCCTGGTGAATCCTTAGATATGGGCACTAGTTGAACCCCTAGTCATGATCACCTAGAGAACCCTAGTTCTTGGACACTTGGTGATCCCCTACTTTTGGGCACCTAGTGAAATTTTGGTCATGGGCACCTGGTGATTACTTGGTCTTATGCACCTGGTGAACACTTGGTCTGGTCCTGGTCACCTGGTGAACTCCTAGTTATGGACAAATGTTGGACTACTGGTACTGAGCTCCTGGTGAACCCTTGGTCTTGGGCGCTTTCTGAACTTCTGGTCCTGGGCACCTGGTGAACCACTGGTCCTGGACACCTAGGTAACCACTGGTCCTGGGCACCTAGGTAACCACTGGCCCTAAGCGCCTGGTGAACAACTGATCTTAGGCAAGTGGTGAACCGCTGGTCCTAGGCACCTGTTGAACAACAGGTCTTGGACACTTGGCAAACCACTTTCCCTGGGCACCTGGTGAACACTTTTCTTGACATTTGGCGAACCACTGGACTCATGTACCTGGTGAACACATGTTTTTTGGCGCCTGTTGAACCCCTGGCCGTGGGCACCTGGTTAACCAATGGTCTTGCGCTTCTGGTGAACTAATGGTCCTGTGCACCTAGTGAACCCCTTATCCTGGGCACCTGGTGAACACCTGTTCTTGGCAACGTGGAGAACTCCTAGTCCTGGGAATTTGATGAACCACTGCTCCTGGGCACCTGGTGAAGCCCTGATTGTGGGCGCCTGGTGAACCTCTGGTCTTTGGCACTTAATGAACCCATGGCCCTGGGTACCTAGTGAAACCCAGGTCCGGGGACCTAGTAACACCTAGTCCTGGGCACCTGGTGTAACACTGGTCCTAGGCACTTGGTGAACCCCTGTTTCTGGGCACCTGGTGAACCCCTGGTCCTGGATACCTGCTAAACCCCTAGTCTTTGGCACCTGGTGAACCCCTGGTCCTGCGACCCCCGTGATCATCTGGTCCTGGGAACATGGTGAACCCCTTGTCCTTGGAACCTGGTGAAACCCTGGTCCTGGGCACCTGGTGAAAACCTGGTCCTAGGCAACTGGTGAACCCCTAGTCCTGAGCACCAAGTGAAACGCAGGTCCTGGGCATCTGGGGAAGCGAGGGGTCCTGGGCACCTGGTGAACCCCTGGTCCCTGGCATATGGTGAACCCTTGGTTCTGTGCACCTGATGAACCCCTTGTCTTGGGTACCTGGTGAAGCCCTTGGCCCTGGGTACATAGTGAACCTCTGATTCTGGGCATCTGATGAGCCCCTGGTCCTGGGCACCTGTTGATCCCCTTGTCTTGGGAGCTTGGTGATCCCTGATTTTGGAAACCTGGTGGAATACTAGCCCTGGTCACCTGTTAAACCCCTGGTTCTGGGCACCTGTTAAACCCCTGGTTCTGGGCAGCTGTTGATCTCCTTGTCCTGGATGCCTGGTGATCCCCTGGTTTTGGGCACCTGGTGAACTACTGGTCCAGGGCACCTGTTGAACCCCTGGTCCTGAGTACCTGGTGAATCCCTGTCCTTAGCACCTGGTAATCTCCTGGTCCTGGTCAACTGGAACCCATGTTACCATGCTCTTGGCGAACCCTTGGTCTTGGGCACCTGGTGAACCCTTAGTCCTGGGCACCCGGTGAACACCAATTTCTGGGCACCTCGTGAAACCCATGTCCTAGGAACTTGAAGCCGTGGTCCTGGGGCCAACGGTGAACCCCTGGTTCTGGGCAACTGGCGAACCCCTGGTCCTGGGCACATGGTGAACCTCTGGTCTTGGACACCTGGTAAACCTATGAGTCTAAGCCCCTTGTGAATCTCTGGTCCTGGGCACTTGTTGAACCCTTGGTCCTGGCCATCTGGTGAACCTAAGTTTCTGGACACCTGGTGAACCCCAGTTTTTGGGCACCTGGTGAACCCCTTGTCTTGGCACCTGGTGAATCCTTGGTCTTGGGTACCTGGTAGACCCCTGGTCCTGGACCCTGGTGAATTACTGCTCCTAGGCACCTGGTGATCCCTTGATTCTGGGCACCTGTTGAACACCTGGTCCTGGCCACCTTACGAACAACTGGTCCCTGGCACTTGGTGGACTCTTGGCTCTGGGCACCTGGAAAACCGCTAGTTCGGAGCACCTGGTTCTGGCACGTGGCGAACCCGAGTTCCTAGGCACCTGGTGAACCACTGGCTCTGGTCACCTAGTGAACCACTGGTCCTGGGTAACTCGTGAACCCCTGTTTATTGTCAATTTGTTAACCTCTGGTCTTGATCACCTGGTTCACTAATAGTCCTGGGCACCTGGTGAATCCATGGTTGTGGGCACCTGGTGAACCACTGGTCTTTGGCACCTGGTGAACCTCTGCTCCTGAGAATCTGGTGAACCACTGGTCCTGGGTACGTGGTGAACACCTGGTCATAGGTACCTGGTGAATCACTGGTCTTAGGCACCTGGTGTACATGGTCTGGTCCTGGAACCCTGGTGAACACTTGGTTCTCAGCAACAGGTGAACCACTGGTCCTGGGCACCTGGTGAACCCCTGCCCCTTGATACTTGGTGAGCATCTGCTCTTGAGCACCTGGTAAACCCCTGCTGCTTGGCACCTGATGAATCAGTAGTCCTGGGCACTTGGCGAAACCCTGGTCCTGGACCCTGGTGAACCTCTGGTCCTGGGCACCTGGTGAACCATTGGACATGGGGCACGTGCTGAACCCCTGTTTATGACACCTGGTGAATCCCTGGTTTAGGGCACTTGGTGAACCCTTGGCCCGGGCACCTTGTAAAACAATGATTCTGGGACCTAATGAACCCTGGTCCTGGGCACTTGGTAAACCCCGATTCTGGGAACCTCGTGAACATCTGGTCATGGGCACCTGGTGAACCCTGGTACTGAGCACCTGATGAAACCCTGGTCTTGGGCAACTGGTAGTCACGGTCCTGGGCACCTGGTGAACAACTGGTCTTGGCACCTGGTGAGCCCTGGCCCTGGGCACCTTGTGAAACCCTAGTCCTGGGTACCTGATGAACTACTGACCCTGGCATATGGTGAACCCTTGGACCTGGGCAACTGCTGAACCACTGGTCCTGTTCATTTGGTGAAACTTGACTCTTGACAACTTGTGAGCCTCTGGTCTTTGGCACCTGGTGAACCAATGATCCTGGGCACCTGGTGAGCCCCTGATCGTTGGCACATGGTGAACCCCTGGTCCTGGGCACCTGTTGAAATATTCGTCCTGGGCGCCTGGTGACGCAGTGGTCCTGGCCACGTGGTGAACGTTTGGTTCTGGGCGCTTGGTGAACACCTGGTCTTAGTCACTTGAAGAACTATTAGTCCTGGACATCTGGTAAATCGCTGGTCGTGTGCACCTGGTGAAATTCTGGTCCTTGGCACCTGGTGAATTAATGGTCATGGGCACCTGGTGAAACCTTGGATCTGGGTACATGTTGAACCCTTGGTCCTAGGCACCTAGTGCACTACTGGTCCTAGTAACCTCGTGAATCATTGGTTGTGTGTATCTGGTGAACACCTGGAATGGCACCTGGTGAACGTCCGCTCCTTTGCGCCTGGTGAACCCCTGGTCCTGAAAACATGGTGAACCCATGGGCTTGGGGACCTGTTGAACCCCGGGTCCTGGGCACTGTTGATCCCTTGTCCTGGGTACCTGGTGATCCCCTGTTCTGGGAACCTGGTGAACTACTGGTCCTGGGCACCTGTTGAACCACTGGTCCTGGGCACCTGGTGAATCCCTAGTCCTTGGCACCTGGTGATTCCCTGGTCCTAAGCATTTGGTGAATCTTTGTTTCCGTGAACCTGGTGAATCCCTGATTCTAGACAACTTGTGAACTACTGGTTCTTTGCTCCTAGTGTAGTCCAGGTCCTGGGCACCTGGTGAACTACTAATTCTAGTCATTTGTGAACCATCGGTTCTGGGCACCTGGTGAACCACTTGTCCTGGGTACCTTTTGAACCTATGGTCCTTGGCACTTGGTGAACCCTGGTCGTGGACATATGGTGACCCAATGGTCATTGGCACCTGGTGAATTCCTGCTCCTGGGCACCCGATGAGCCCCTGGTTTTGGGAACCGGTGACATCCCCTGGTCCTGCAAATCTGGTGAACCACTGGTCCTGGTTACATGGTGAATTCTGGTCTTGTGCACCTGGTGAGCCCTGGTCTTGGGGAACTAGTGAACATTGGGTCAGGGGTACCTAGTAAACCCTTAATGTTGGGCACCTGGTGAACACTTGTTCCAGGGAACCTGGTGAATCCGTGGTCCTGGAAATCTGGTGAACCACTGGTCTTGGGCACCTGGTGAGCCCCTGGTCGTAGGCACCAGTTGAATATCTTGTCTTGGGCAGCTTGTGAACTTCTGGCCCTGAGCACTTGGTGAACCTAGGCACATGTTGAACCCCTGGTCCTAGGCGCATGGTGAACTCCTTGTCCTGGGTATTTGGTGAACCCCTTGTCCTGGGTATTTGGTGAATCACTGGTTCTTGGCACCATGTGAACCCCATGTACTGGGCGCGTAGAGAACTACTGGTCCTGAGCACCTCGTGAACCTTGGTTCTGGGCACCTGGTGAACCCCTGGTCATGGTCAACTGGTGAACCCTTTGCCCTAGGCAACTGGTGAACCCCTGGTTCTGGGCTCCTGGTAACCTCTGCTCATAGGCACCTGGTTAGCCACTTTTCCTGGTCACCCGGTGAACCCCTGGTTCTTGGGAGCTTGGTGATCCCTGATTTTGGAAACCTGGTGGAATACTAGCCCTGGTCACCTGTTAAACCCCTGGTTCTGGGCACCTGTTAAACCCCTGGTTCTGGGCAGCTTTTGATCTCCTTGTCCTGGATGCCTGGTGATCCCCTGGTTTTGGGCACCTGGTGAACTACTGGTCCAGGGCACCTGTTGAACCCCTGGTCCTGAGTACCTGGTGAATCCCCTGTCCTTAGCACCTGGTAATCTCCTGGTCCTGGTCAACTGGAACCCATGTTACCATGCTCTTGGCGAACCCTTGGTCTTGGGCACCTGGTGAACCCTTAGTCCTGGGCACCCGGTGAACAACAATTTCTGGGCACCTCGTGAAACCCATGTCCTAGGAACTTGAAGCCGTGGTCCTGGGGCCAACGGTGAACCCCTGGTTCTGGGCAACTGGCGAACCCCTGGTCCTGGGCACATGGTGAACCTCTGGTCTTGGACACCTGGTAAACCTATGAGTCTAAGCCCCTTGTGAATCTCTGGTCCTGGGCACTTGTTGAACCCTTGGTCCTGGCCATCTGGTGAACCTAAGTTTCTGGACACCTGGTGAACCCCAGTTTTTGGGCACCTGGTGAACCCCTTGTCTTGGCACCTGGTGAATCCTTGGTCTTGGGTACCTGGTAAACCCCTGGTCCTGGACCCTGGTGAATTACTGCTCCTAGGCACCTGGTGATCCCTTGATTCTGGGCACCTGTTGAACACCTGGTCCTGGTCACCTTACGAAGAACTGGTCCCTGGCACTTGGTGGACTCTTGGCTCTGGGCACCTGGAAAACCGCTAGTTCGGAGCACCTGGTTCTGGCACGTGGCGAACCCGAGTTCCTAGGCACCTGGTGAACCACTGGCTCTGGTCACCTAGTGAACCACTGATCCTGGGTAACTCGTGAACCCCTGTTTATTGTCAATTTGTTAACCTCTGGTCTTGATCACCTGGTTCACTAATAGTCCTGGGCACCTGGTGAATCCATGGTTGTGGGCACCTGGTGAACCACTGGTCTTTGGCACCTGGTGAACCTCTGCTCCTGAGAATCTGGTGAACCACTGGTCCTGGGTACGTGGTGAACACCTGGTCATAGGTACCTGGTGAATCACTGGTCTTAGGCACCTGGTGTACATGGTCTGGTCCTGGAACCCTGGTGAACACTTGGTTCTCAGCAACAGGTGAACCACTGGTCCTGGGCACCTGGTGAACCCCTGCCCCTTGATACTTGGTGAGCATCTGCTCTTGAGCACCTGGTAAACCCCTGCTGCTTGGCACCTGATGAATCAGTAGTCCTGGGCACTTGGCGAAACCCTGGTCCCTGGATCCTGGTGAACCTCTGGTCCTGGGCACCTGGTGAACCATTGGACCTGGGCACGTGCTGAACCCCTGTTTATGGACACCTGGTGAATCCCTGGTTTAGGGCACTTGGTGAACCCTTGGCCCCGGGCACCTTGTAAAACAATGATTCTGGGCACCTAATGAACCCCTGGTCCTGGGCACTTGGTAAACCCCGATTCCTGGGAACCTCGTGAACATCTGGTCATGGGCACCTGGTGAACCCCTGGTACTGAGCACCTGATGAAACCCTGGTCTTGGGCAACTGGTAGTCACCGGTCCTGGGCACCTGGTGAACAACTGGTCTTTGGCACCTGGTGAACCCCTGGCCCTGGGCACCTTGTGAAACCCTAGTCCTGGGTACCTGATGAACTACTGACCCTGGGCATATGGTGAACCCTTGGACCTGGGCAACTGCTGAACCACTGGTCCTGTTCATTTGGTGAAACCTTGACTCTTGACAACTTGTGAGCCTCTGGTCTTGGGAACCTGGTGAACCAATGATCCTGGGCACCTGGTGAGCCCCTAATCGTTGGCACATGGTGAACCCCTGGTCCTGGGCACCTGTTGAAATATTCGTCCTGGGCGCCTGGTGACGCAGTGGTCCTGGCCACGTGGTGAACGTTTGGTTCTGGGCGCTTGGTGAACACCTGGTCTTAGTCACTTGAAGAACTATTAGTCCTGGACATCTGGTAAATCGCTGGTCGTGTGCACCTGGTGAAATTCTGGTCCTTGGCACCTGGTGAATTAATGGTCATGGGCACCTGGTGAAACCTTGGATCTGGGTACATGTTGAACCCTTGGTCCTAGGCACCTAGTGCACTACTGGTCCTAGTAACCTCGTGAATCATTGGTTGTGTGTATCTGGTGAACACCTGGAATGGGCACCTGGTGAACGTCCGCTCCTTTGCGCCTGGTGAACCCCTGGTCCTGAAAACATGGTGAACCCATGGGCTTGGGGACCTGTTGAACCCCGGGTCCTGGGCACCTGTTGATCCCCTTTTCCTGGGTACCTGGTGATCCCCTGTTCTGGGAACCTGGTGAACTACTGGTCCTGGGCACCTGTTGAACCACTGGTCCTGGGCACCTGGTGAATCCCTAGTCCTTGGCACCTGGTGATTCCCTGGTCCTAAGCATTTGGTGAATCTTTGTTTCCGTGAACCTGGTGAATCCCTGATTCTAGACAACTTGTGAACTACTGGTTCTTTGCTCCTAGTGTAGTCCAGGTCCTGGGCACCTGGTGAACTACTAATTCTAGTCATTTTGTGAACCATCGGTTCTGGGCACCTGGTGAACCACTTGTCCTGGGTACCTTTTGAACCTATGGTCCTTGGCACTTGGTGAACCCCTGGTCGTGGACATATGGTGACCCAATGGTCATTGGCACCTGGTGAATTCCTGCTCCTGGGCACCCGATGAGCCCCTGGTTTTGGGAACCCGGTGACATCCCCTGGTCCTGCAAATCTGGTGAACCACTGGTCCTGGTTACATGGTGAATTCCTGGTCTTGTGCACCTGGTGAGCCCTGGTCTTGGGCAACTAGTGAACATTAGGTCAGGGGTACCTAGTAAACCCTTAATGTTGGGCACCTGGTGAACACTTGTTCCAGGGAACCTGGTGAATCCGTGGTCCTGGAAATCTGGTGAACCACTGGTCTTGGGCACCTGGTGAGCCCCTGGTCGTAGGCACCAGTTGAATATCTTGTCCTGGGCAGCTTGTGAACTTCTGGCCCTGAGCACTTGGTGAACCTAGGCACATGTTGAACCCCTGGTCCTAGGCGCATGGTGAACCCCTTGTCCTGGGTATTTGGTGAACCCCTTGTCCTGGGTATTTGGTGAATCACTGGTTCTTGGCACCATGTGAACCCCATGTACTGGGCGCGTAGAAAACTACTGGTCCTGAGCACCTCGTGAACCCTTGGTTCTGGGCACCTGGTGAACCCCTGGTCATGGTCAACTGGTGAACCCTTTGCCCTAGGCAACTGGTGAACCCCTGGTTCTGGGCTCCTGGTAACCTCTGCTCACAGGCACCTGGTTAGCCACTTTTCCTGGTCACCCGGTGAACCTCTGGTCCTGGGCATTTGGTGAAAAACTGGTCCTGGACACCTGGTGAACCCTTGGTCCTGGGCACATGGTGAGCCCCTGGTCCTGGGCACCTGATGAACCTCTGGGCCTAGGCTTCTGGTGAACCCCTGGTAATGGGCACCTGGAAAACCCATGGTTTTCGGCATATGGTGAATCCTTGGTCTTGGGAACCTGGTAAACCTTCGTCCTGGGCACCTGGTGAATGCCAGTTTCTGATCACTTCGTGAACCCCTTGTTCTAGGAACTTGGTGAAACCTTGGTCTTAGGTCCCTCAGTGAACCCCTGGTCCTGGGCAACTGATGAACTACTGGTCCTTGGCACCTGATTAACCACTGGTCCCGAGCGCCTAGTGAACCACTGGTCTTGGGTACCTAAATAACCCCTGGTCCTTGGCATCTGGTAAGCCCCTGGACCTGGGCAACTGGTGAACCCCAATTCGTTGGCATCTGGTAAACCACTAGTCCTGGGCACCTCGTTAACCAATGGTTCTGAGCATCCGATGAAACCCTTGTTCAGGGCATTTGGTGAACCACTAGTCCTTGGCATTTGGTGAACCTCAGGTCCTGGGCACCTCGTGAACCCTTGGTTCTGGTCAACTGGTGAACCCCTGGTCTTTGGCACCTGGTGAACCCTTGACCTTGGGCAACTAGTGAACCTCTGGTTCTAGGCTTCTGGTGAACCTCTGCTCTTGGGGACCAAGTGAACCCCTGGTCGTCGTCACCCGGTGAATTCCTGGTTCTGAGCACCTGGTGAATCATTGATCCTGGGCACCTGGTGAACCACTTGTTCTGGGCAACTGGTAAATCCCTGGTCCTGGACACTAGGTGAACCACTGGTCCTGGGCACCTGGAGAACTACTGGTCCTGAGTACCTCGTGAACCCTTGGTTCTAGACACTTTGTGAACCCCTGATCTTGGGCAACTGGTGAACCAATGGCTAAGTGGTGAACACCTTGTTCTGCGCTTCTGGTGAATCTCTGCTCCTGGTCACCCAGTGAACTCCTAGTTCTGGCACCTGGTGAAAACCTGGTTCTGCACCTGGTGAACCCATCGTCCTGGGCGCATGGTGAACCCCTGGGTCTAGACTCCTGGTGAATCCCTGGTAATGGACACTTGACAAACCCATAGTTTTGGGCATATGGTGAACCGCTGGTCTTGGGCATCTGGAGAACCCTTGGTCCTTGGCACTTGTTGAGCGCCAGTTTCTGGGCACCTCGTCAAGCCCTGGTCTTAGTCTACCCGATGAATCCCTGGTCCTGGGCACCTGGTGAACCACTAGTCCTGGGCTCCTGGTGAACTACTGGCCCTAACCACTTGGTGAACCACTGGTCCTGGGAATCTGGAGAACCACTGGTACAGGGCATCTAGTGAACCCTTGATCTTGGGCACCTGGTGAATCCTTGGCCCTGGGCAACTGGTGAAACCCTGATTCTGGGCTCTTTGCGAATTTCTACGCCTGAGTACCTGGTGAATCCCTGGTCCTGTTCACCCAGTGAAACCCTGGTCCTGGCAACTGGTGAAAACCTGGTTCTGGGCACCAGGTGAACCTCTCGTCCTGGGCATATGGTAAACCCCTGGGCCTAGGATCCTGGTGAACCCCTCTTGATGGGCACCTGGCAAACTCACGATTTTGGGCACATGGTGAACCACTGGTCTTTGGCACCTGGCGAACCCTTGGTCCTTAACACCTGTTGAACGCCAGTTTCTGGGCACATCGTGAACCCCTTGTTTTGGGCACCAGGTGAAGCCCTGGTTTTAGGCCTCCCGGTGAACCCCTGGTCCTGTGCACCTGGTGAGCCATTGATTCTGGACACCTGGTGAACCACTGGTCCTGGGCACCTGGTAAACCCATGGTCCCTGGCATTTGGTGAACCACTGGTTCTACGCTCCTAGAGAACTACTGGTTCTGGACACCCCGTGAACCCTTGGTTCTGGGCACTTGGTAAACCCCTGTTCTTGGGCACATGGTGAACTTTTGACCCTGGGCAACTGGTGAACCCCTGGTTCTGGGGTCCTGAGGAACCTGTGTTCCTGGGCACCTGGTGAACCCCTGGTCCTAGTCACCCGGCGAGCCCTGGTCCTGGGTACCTGATTATTTTAAGTAAAACGATGGAAAAATAATACGAGATGAAATTGTCACGTTTTTAGAACAGAATCATATCGAACAACCAACACGGTTTTCGCTATAGAAGATCCTGCCCGACGAATTTGCTGGAATATTTTGATGTTATTCATCAGAACTGGGACAAGAAAGTACCAAAAGGTTTTTGATAATGTACCTCACAAGCGACTTTTACATAAACTAAAAGAACACGGATTCGGTGAAGAACTCTGTACATGGATCAGAGACTGACTTACCGGAAGAAAGCAGCGCAGTAGCATCAAATGGCGAAGCCTGAGATTGGCTAGACGTAACGAGTGGTGTGCCACAGGGGTCGGTCCTAGGCCCAATTCTTTCCATAACATACATTAATGACCTAGAGCTCAGTCTCATATCTAAGATATCAAATTTGCTGACGATACTAAACTAGGGGGTAGAGCTGAAAACAGGCGGGACTGCGAAATGATTCAAAGGGATCTTAACTTACTAGCAGAGTGGTCAGACGGTGGCAAATGAAGTTTAATGTAGACAAGTGTGAAGTTATGCACTTTGGAGACAAGAATATGCATTACGACTACAAACTATTGGGAAACTCTCGAATTTATGTAAACGAAGAAAAGGACTTTGGAGTTGCCATTAGCAGCAATCTGAGGTACATTAAACAGTGTCAAACAGCAAGTAAGAAAGATAACCAAATGTTAGGTTTCATAGCCAGGAACATAGATTACAAGACGATTCGCACATTTTGTAATTCTCTAGTAAGACCGCACCTTGACATATACAGTCCAGTTTTGGTCCCCAAACTATAAGAATGACAAGAAAAGAATTAGAGCAAGTACAAAGACGCGCGACAAAATTGATACCATCCCTTAGAAATCTGGTACACGAAGATAGGCTGAAAAGATTGATCTCTTCTCTCTTAAAAACGGGGACTTCGCGGCGACTTAATCCAAGTGTTCAAAATTCTGAACAAATTCGATAAAGTAAATCACGAGCATCTTTTCGAAATACAAGAAAATACGGTAACCAGAGCAAATGGAATAAAACTCAAAGCTAAAAAGATGTAGTGTGGATGTGGGAAAAACTTCTTTTCCTATAGGAGTGTTGAGCACTGGCATAAGTTACCGTCAGACATAGTGAATGCTAAAACTATAAATACCTTCAAAATCGTCTAAACAAATGTTTTATGAATTGAGGTATACTTTGAGGAAACAGGTAGAAATAAACTGTATAAGCGACGGCGGTAACGGGGACACTGGAAAGCTAATGTGCGGGAGCGGAGAGTCGATGATAGCTCAAAAGACTGCTGATCGGAATTTTATTTTCTTGTCAAGTTAAATCTTTTTTTCAGACAACTCAGTCGTCGGCCAATCCTGTTGTCTTTTTTCTGGTATAATTTTATGTAAACCAATTTTTTAACCATCAAAGTACAACCTCATCTATAAAACATGACTTGGTCTTAGTCACCTTTGATAACGAACTTTATCAAATGTTTTTGAAAAATCTTAATAGATGAGATCTAATGTTTTACTTCAGTCATACATGTTGGCTAAATCATAAAAGAAATCATTAGATGCGATTTCGTCGAAAACCACAGATGACCTTGCATTAAGAAATGGTCCTCTGAATGGTTGAAAGTCTCATTCCGAATGATGGTTTCCATAAGTTTACTAACAACAGATGTTAAGCAGATTTGATGTGTAGTCACATTTTGTTTTTTTTTGATATTTGAGATACATTAGCAAACTTCCGTTCTTCTGGAACTTTCCCCGTAACAAGTGACTTACTGAAAAATGCATTCAAGGGTTTAACCATCTCATTTTTCGGTTCGTCAGTGTCCTCACAAAATTTTCCGCGCCCTCGTTTCATTAAATGTTTCCGTCTCTTAGCAATAGAACCGGATTTAAGACATGAGTTGTATCTTCAAGTGCAAATACTCATATAGAACAGAATCTTTGCCTTGTCTTCGTTTTGTTGAACTAAGTCATCTTATTGTAATAGATGGCTTAAATGACTGGGTAATGACTCTCTTACTTCCAACGTAGCCATAAAATTACTATTTCCAGCAATGTGCTCTTCATGCTGATTGATTTCACTTATTAGCCTCTTAATCTCCCCACACAGAGCTATAAGATTGTCTCTATCAAGCTGGTTACTGGTCTCTTTGAGTCTCTCATGAGCTAGTTTCTCAGACAACAGTGACTTCGTTGTCGCCGTCCCACGATTTCGGCCTCGTTTTGGAAAAAGATCTTTTACCACACATCGGCAAACAGATGGGAGAGGATATGAGAGAGGAACACAAAATTGTGAGAGAAGAACACAAGATCATGAGAGACGAACACAAGATTATGAGAGAGGAACACAAAATTGTGAGAGAGGAACACACGATTATGAGAGAGGAACACAAGATTATGAGAGAGGAACACAAGATCATGAGAGAGGAACACAACATCATGAGAGAGGAACAAAAGACTACGAGAGAGGAACACAAATTTTAAGGGAGGAAGGCAAGATTATGAGAGAGGAACACAAGATTATGAGAGAGGAACACAAGATTATGAGAGAGGAACAAAAGACTACGAGAGAGGAACACAAATTTTAAGGGAGGAAGGCAAGATCATGAGAGACGAACACAAGATTATGAGAGAGGAACACAAAATTGTGAGAGAGGAACACACGATTATGAGAGAGGAACGCAAGATCATGAGAGACAAACACAAGATTATGAGAGAGGAACACAAAATTGTGAGAGAGGAACACAAGATCATGAGAGACGAACACAAGATTATGAGAGAGGAACACAAAATTATGAGAGGAACACACGATCATGAGAGAGGAACACAAGATCATGAGAGACGAACACAAGATTATGAGAGAGGAACACAAAATTGTGAGAGAGGAACGCAAGATCATGAGAGACGAACACAAGATTATGAGAGAGGAACACAAAATTGTGAGAGAGGAACACACGATTATGAGAGAGGAACGCAAGATCATGAGAGAGGAACACAAGATTATGAGAGAGGAACACAAAATTGTGAGAGAGGAACACACGATTATGAGAGAGGAACACAAGATTATGAGAGAGGAACACAAGATCATGAGAGAGGAACACAAGATCATGAGAGAGGAACAAAAGACTACGAGAGAGGAACACAAATTTTAAGGGAGGAAGGCAAGATTATGAGAGAGGAACACAAGATTATGAGAGAGGAACACAAGATCATGAGAGAGGAACAAAAGACTACGAGAGAGGAACACAAATTTTGAGGGAGGAAAACAAGATTACGAGAGAGAAACACAAGATAATGAGAAACACAAGATCATAAGAGAGGAACATAAGTCATAAGAGCGGAACACAAGATAATGAGAGAGGAACAATAGATTACGTGAGAGGAACACTAGATTATGAGGGAGGAACAAAAGATTATGAGGGAGGAACAAAAGATTATGAGGGAGGAACCCAAAATTATGAAAGAGGAGCACAAGAGTATGAGAGAGGAACAAAAGACAACGAAAGAGGAACACAGATTATGAGGAAGAAACACAAGATTATGAGAGAGGAACACAGATTATGAGTGAGGAGCACAAGATTACTGGAGAGGAACGAAAGACGATAAGAGAAGAACACTGATCATGAGGGAAGAACACAAAATTTAGAGAGAGGAACACAAGAGTATGAGAGAGGAACAAAAGACTATGAGAGAAGAACACAGGTTATGAGGGGGAACACCAGATTAAGAGAGAGGAACACAGGTGATAAGGGAAGAACATACGATTATGAGTGAGGAACAATATGCAATGAGAAAGAAACAGAATATAAGGGATGAAATCAGATGATAAGTGAGGAACGTAGATTATGAGAAACAAAACACTATGAGAAAGGAACAGAAGACTATGAGAGAGAGGAACAAAAGATCATGAGAGAGGAACAGAAAATTATGAGGGAGGAGCACTAGATTATGATAAAGGAACACAAGACTATGAATAGAGGAAAACTTAATTCTGAAAGAAGAACACAATGCTATGAGAAAAGAATGCAAGAGATTTACACGAAATATTATAGTGAAGGCTGGGTAGATATCGGTCCAAAGAGCAGCTATATGTGAGGAACTGAGTGACAAGTCGACGAGTGTGTGCAGGCTGGAAACTGATGTAAACCCAGCACCAGATAGATGGGTATGAGTGGTCAACCTGGAAGGTACTGAAACTGTTATACCAAGAGAGAAGTAGGCATTCAAGGGTCTGTATCCGTATAAAACACATGGTTCTCTCTACACAGGTGTTCAGTGTACAACACTACTTGACAGCCCAGCTTAAATGTTTGGAATTAAGTTAGGAGAGGATCTAATGCCGAGGAAGCAATCAATGTTTGACCTAAATCTGAAATAGAACAGAAATCTGCACAGATCTACAACAGAATATCTCCGACCACTGTGGTCTGTAAAACGATTGACAAGAAGGATTAATCAGAAAGCTTGGGCGATTACAAGATAGATTCAGAGGAAAAACTGTTAATCCTTGAACAATCATGTAGATTTTTATGAAAGGGTGAGCTGCTTTTAGACAGGAGATGGATAGATTGTGTGTTCTTGGACTGCTAGAATGTCTTTGATACTGGTCGACAAAAGAGTTTAGTAAAGAAGCTGGATTATCAGGCAGGAATAATAGTTAGTAAAGAAGCTGGATTATCAGGCAGGAATAATAGTTAGTAAAGAAGCTGGATTATCAGGCAGGAATAATAGTTAGTAAAGAAGCTGGATTATCAGGTAGGAATAAAGAGGAAACTCCTTTGTGGACCGAAAGCTGTCTTGTTGCAAAGGAACTGGGTGTATATGTCAGAGAAGTGTTCTCTACGTATGTTTTCTAAGTGGCGTGTCACAAGAATTGATGCTGTTCTTGATCTGAGCAAATGGCATCATGAAATGGCTGGATTCATTCCTAAATATGGTTGCGGGTGATGCAAAGGTCATGGGACTTGCCAGAAGACTGGAGTCACACCTGCATACGTTGCGGGTGATGCAAATGTCATGAGTAAACTAAGGAATGGCGAGTACTGGAAAATCCAGACACACTCAAAGTTGGTCTGATATCTGGCTGATGAAACTCAAGCAAATCCAAAGTAATAAAGATGGAAGGTAGTACAACAAGGTCTCGATATGATCATCATCAAGCAGGAAACAGACTAATGTACATGAATGTGTGTTTGTAAGGGATTTTGAGGTCGACTCTGACGTAGCCTATCATCAGAACACCACACAGAGGAACTGTGAAGGTGGCACACTGTCTGCAGGTTAATGTTGACTGTATACAAGTACATTCATTAGAAGATGTTCGGTAAACTATTAACAACGTATAATATCCCTGAATTATAATATGTGTTTTCAGTGTCATCACTGCACTTAAGAAAACATAGCCAATAGAGGTCTTGAGGAGGCCAACAGAAATTGTCCTTGAAGTAAGAGAGCTGTGTTTTAGTGTGAAGCTAGAGAAAAGAAAAAAGGAAAAAACAACAAAATTTTGATCTGCCCGAAATGTATCACCTAATTAACTTGAGTTTTGCAGTTGATAAAACTTTTAAAATCATGATACAAGACAAGATTATAAATCATTTAGAAATTCACTAATGAAAAACGAATTATATCATGGTTGTCAACAATACAGTTCATGTCCAACAATTATGATTTTCATGGCTTGATGTCTAGTGAGAAAGTAAAACAGTTTATGGCATCTATTTAGGTTTTAAAAAGTTATGATAAAGTTCTGCTTCAAAGATTACCGACAAAAGTTAAGCAGTACCGGTTTGGTCGTACTTCGCCAGGCAGAAAATCAGACAACGGACCATGAAGAATATGATTAATGGCCACAACCTCAGAATGGATAGATGTAGCAAATAGTGAACTGCAGGAGTCAGTCCTATCACTTGTTCGCCTTCTCATATATATTAATGACAGTGATATATGACCTGCTTTTTACAGTATCGAAATTTGTAGACGGTAATGTGGGTGGGGGAGAGATGGCTGCAACATGAACGACTACAGCTGCAGGTGACATAGGCAGACTGATGGCCTGGGCTCACAGATGGCAAATAAAAGTTGATGTGCAGAGTGTTACGCATTGGCAGTAAACATGAGAAGGTAAGCAACAGAGGTCCATAATGTAAATGAGGCAAACACTTTGAAGTAATCATCTCCGATGACCCATGGCCACGTTGGTATAGCGTAGAATTTAGTAAAAGAGACGAAGAAAGTTCTTAAATTCATAGGCAGGGGAAGCTAGTACGTTCCTGCATTAGACATTGTGTTCGCCTCTGGTGTCCCTATTTGAAGCAAAGACAGGCAGAACGGAGAGAGTACATAGGCGAGCTATCAAAGTGATACCCGGGCTGAGATGTAAATGCCATGGAACCCGACTAAACGAATTGAATCTATTTAGCTTAGAAAAGAGAAGGTTAAGCGGCCATTTGAAAAGAGGTATTGAAAATAATCGAAGGTTTTAAGTCTTAATCAATACATCTGTTAAAGGCTAGATTTGTTTGATTCCAGTCATTGTAATGGATACAACTTGTGGGCAAACGTTTCACTAAGAATGAAGTGACTTTTTCTTCACCCGGATTGTTAACATATAGAATGATATACCAATAAGAGCCATTAAAAGCTCCGCCATAGATACGTTTAAGTCTAGACTTGACGTATACTTCACCTCAAGTCCAGAACTAACATCATGTCTTCGTAGTTACATATAAACTTGTGACGTATTTCTCTGAAGGTCTTCTGTTTGCTTTTCAGCTTCTACTCTACCATTGTTCATGTGTTTATCTCTCCTATCATCATATACTCTACCATTGTTCATGTGTTTGTCTCTCCTATCATCATTATACTCTACCATTGTTCATGTGTTTATCTCTCCTATCATCATTATACTCTACCGTTGTTCATGTGTTTATCTCTCCTATCATCATTATACTCTACCGTTCTTCGTGTTTTATCTCTCTTATCATCATTTTACTCTAACATTGTTCATGTGTTTATCTCTCCTATCATCATTATACTCTACCGTTGTTCGTGTTTTATCTCTCTTATCATCATTTTACTCTAACATTGTTCATGTGTTTGTCTCTCCTATCATCATTATACTCTACCATTGTTCATGTGTTTGTCTCTCGTATCATCAGTATTACAGGATGCCTAATTGTCTATTGCTTTTTCCAACCTTTTTATCATCTATATTTATGTCTCTAAAGAAAGACGACAATGTGTACAGTTCCATGAAGCATACCAAGGGGAAGCAGTCAAAATGTGATGACAGGATTTAGGTAAGAAAGTTTTCATAGATACATAAAGAAGATCCTCCATAGTATTAGAGCAGTGGATGAAGGGAAGCTAAACAATGAAGCTGTAAAAATTGACAGTCTTCAGAAGTTCAGCAAGAAAAATATTGAGGAACGTTCAAGAGCAGGAGCCATACGAGTGTAGGCCCCCCCCCCCCCATACTGTACAAATAGATGATTACATAAACCACATCAATGATCGCTTCACCAAACACGCAAAGCTCGAACCACCACAGATACAACACATCTTCACGATCCATCCTACATAGTTCACCACACAAACAGCATCATTCCCTACACCATCTGCTATATTATACATGAGCCACACAAGGACACAGAACTCCAAGGATCAGCAAAACCCAGCTTTCAGATCCCTTAATCCTTCACTTCTATACAAGGAAATGGTTGGTAGCCAGAATCCCAGGGGAATATGGTACGGTGATCAATCAAATTCTTGAGACAGCTCGCATTCAAATCCCTTGCTCCCCGAAGTGAGGCTCCGAGATATAGGTTACCAGTGGAAAGGCAAAGGAAGATATATGTTCTGTCACTTATTTCGTAACTTTCCTTACTGAACCTTCTTCCTAGAAGAACCTTGATGCTCAAGCATTATATCATCTCACAATGCCTTTATCTTCCTTCATAATAAACCCTATGGAAAGTGAACCTATCTCTTATCTTCTTGCCCTCCGTTAAGCATCCTACCCTTCATAAAGACAGAGATCATAGCTAAAGTTACCAAGAGTCCCGTCTCCCAGGTGTGGCACACGGCTGGACAGACCGGCCTACTGATGTGTCTTCCGTAGTGCCCTGTAGGTAGACAGGAAGTTTGTCTGGTGAAGGGCAGTCAGGATGTTTGTGTGGTGAAGGGTAGTCAGGATGTTTGTGTGATGAAGGGCAGTAAGGGTGTTTGTGTGATGAAGGGTAGTCAGGATCTTTATGTGACTAAGGGCAGTTAGGATGTTTGTGTAATGAAGAGCAGTCAAGATGTTTGTATGATGGAGGGACAGTAAGGATGTTTGTGTTATGAAGGGCGTCAGGATGTTTGTGTGATGAAATGCAGATATGATGTTTGTGTGGTGAAGGGCAGCCAGGAAGTTCGTGTGATGAAGGGCAGCCAAAATGCTTTTTCTGTTTAAGGACAGTCAGGATGTTTGTGCGATGAAGGGCACTCAGGATGTTCGTGTGATGAAGGGCAGTCAGGATGTTTGTGTGATGAAGGGGAGTCAGGATGTTTGTACGATGGAGGCAGTCAGGATGTTTGTGTGATAAAGGGGAGTCAGGATGTTTGTGTGATGAAAGGCAGTCAGGATATTTGTGTGGTGAAAGACAGCCAGGAAGTGTGTGCGTGTGTTGAAGGGCAGTCAGGATGTTTGTTTGATGAAGGGCAGTCAAGATGTTTGTGTGATGAAGGGCAGCCAGGATATTTGTGTGATGAAGGACAATCAGGATATTTGTATGATTAAGTGCAGTGAGGGTGTTTGTGTGTTGAAGGGCAGTCAGGATGTTTGTCTGGTGAAGGGTCGTCAGGATGTTTGTGTGATGAAGGAAAGTCAGGATTTTGTATGATGAAGGGTAGTCAGGATGTTTGTGTGGTAGAGGGCAGCCAGGATGACTGTGTGGTGAAGGGGCAGTCAGGATGTTTGTGTGATGAAGGGGAGTCAGGATGTTTGTGTGGTGAAGGGCAATCAGGGTGTTTGTGTTATGAAGGGCAGTCAGGGAGTTTGACAGATGTGGCGAAGGACAGTCAGGATGTTTGTGTGATGAGGGGCAGCCAAATGGTTTTTCTTGTGAAGGGCAGTCCGGATGCTTGTGTGATGAAGGGCAGTCACGATGTTTGTGTGGTGAAAGGCAGTCTAAATGTTTGTGTGATCAAGGGTAGTCAGGATGTTTGTGTGATGAAGGGCAGTCAGGATGTGTATGTGATGAAGAGCAGTCAGGGTGTTTGTGTGATGAGAGGCAGTAAGGATAATTGTGTGATGAAGGGTAGTCAGGATGCTTGTGTGATGAAGGGCAGTCAGGATGTTTGTGTGACGAAGAGCAGTCAGCATGTTTGTGTGATGAGGGGCAGTAAGGGTGTTTGTGTGATGAAGGGTAGTCAGGATGTTTATGTGACTAAGGGCAGTCAGAATGTTTGTGTGATGAAGGGCAGTCAGGATGTTTGTGTAATGAAGGGCAGTCAAGATGTTTGTATGGTGGAGGGCAGTAAGGATGTTTGTGTGATGAAGGGCGTCAGGATCTTTGTGTGATGAAATGCAGACATGATATTTGTGTGGTGAAGGGCAGCTAGGAAGTTCGTGTGATGAAGGGCAGCCAAAATGCTTTTTCTGTTAAAGGACAGTCAGGATGTTTGTGCGATGAAGGGCACTCAGGATGTTTGTGTGATGAAGGGGAGTCAGGATGTTTGTGTGATGAAAGGCAGTCAGGATATTTGTGTGGTGAAGGACAGCCAGGAAGTGTGTGTGTGTTGAAGGGCAGTCAGGATATTTGTGTGGTGAAGGACAGCCAGTAGGTGTGTGTGTTTTGAAGGGCAGTCAGGATGTTTGTTTGATGAAGGTCAGTCAAGATGTTTGCGTGATGAAGGGCAGCCAGGATGTTTGTGTGATGAAGGGCAATCAGGATATTTGTATGATTAAGTGCAGTGAGGGTGTTTGTGTGATGAAGGGCAGTCAGGATGTTTGTCTGGTGAAGGGCCGTCAGGATGTTTGTGCGATGAAGGAAAGTCAGGATTTTGTATGATGAAGGGTAGTCAGGATGTTTGTGTGTTGAAGGGCAGCCAGGATGACTGTGTGGTGAAGGGCAGTCAGGATGTTTGTGTGATGAAGGGGAGTCAGGATCTTTGTGTAATGAAGGGCAGTCAGGGTGTTTGTGTGATGAAGGGCAGTCAGAGTGTTTGACAAATGTGGCGAAGGACAGTCAGGATGTTTGTGTGATGAGGGGCAGCCAAAATGTTTTTCTTGTGAAGGGCAGTTAGGATGCTTGTGTGATGAAGGGCAGTCAGGATGCTTGTGTGGTGAAAGGCAGTCTGAATGTTTGTGTGATCAAGGGAAGTCAGGATGTTTGTGTGATGAAGGGCAGTCAGGATGTTTATGTGATGAAGAGCAGTCAGGGTGTTTTTGTGATGATAGGCTGTAAGGATAATTGTGTGGTGAAGGGTAGTCAGGATGACTGTGTGAATAAGGGCAGTCAGGATGCTTGCGTGATGAATGGCAGTCACGATGCTTGTGTGACGAAGAGCAGTCAGGATGTTTGTGTGATGAAGAGCAGTCAGCATGTTTGTGTGATGAGGGGCAGTAAGGGTGTTTGTGTGATGAAGGATAGTCAGGATGTTTATGTGACTAAAGGCAGTCAGGAATTTTGGGTGATGAAGGGCAGTCAGGATGTTTGTGTAATGAAGGGCAGTCAAGATGTTTGTATGGTGGAGGGCAGTAAGGATGTTTGTGTGATGATGGGCGTCAGGATGTTTGTGTGATGAAATGCAGGACATGATGTTTGTGTGGTGAAGGGCAGCCAGGAAGTTCGTGTGATGAAGGGCAGCCAAAATGTTTTTTCTGTTAAAGGACAGTCAGGATGTTTGTGCGATAAGGGGCACTCAGGATGTTTGTGTGATGAAGGGCAGTCAGGATGTTTGTGTGAAGAAGGGGAGTCAGGATGTTTGTGTGATGAAAGGCAGTCAGGATATTTGTGTGGTGAAAGACAGCCAGGAAGAATGTGTGTGTTGAAGGGCAGTCAGGATATTTGTGTGGTGAAGGACAGCCAGGAAGTGTGTATGTGTTGAAGGGCAGTCAGGATGTTTGTTTGATGAAGGGCAGTCAAGATGTTTGTGTGATGAAGGGCAGCCAGGATGTTTGTGTGATGAAGAGCAATCAGGATATTTGTATGATTAAGTGCAGTGAGGGTGTTTGTGTGATGAAGGGCAGTCAGGATGTTTGTCTGGTGAAGGGCCGTCAGGATGTTTGTGCGATGAAGGAAAGTCAGGATTTTGTATGATGAAGGGTAGTCAGGATGTTTGTGTGGTAGAGGGCAACCAGGATGACTGTGTGGTGAAGGGCAGTCAGGATGTTTGTGTAATGAAGGGGAGTCAGGATGTTTGTGTAATGAAGGGCAGTCAGGGTGTTTGTGTGATGAAGGGCGGTCAGAGTGTTTGACAAATGTGGCGAAGGACAGTCAGAATGTTTGTGTGATGAGGGGCAGCCAAAATGTTTTTCTTGTGAAGGGCAGTTAGGATGCTTGTGTGATGAAGGGCAGTTAGGATGTTTGTGTTGTGAAAGGCAGTCTGAATGTTTGTGTGATCAAGGGAAGTCAGGATGTTTGTGTGATGAAGGGCAGTCAGGATGTTTGTGTGATGAAGAGCAGTCAGGGTGTTTTTGTGATAAGAGGCAGTAAGGATAATTGTGTGATGAAGGGTAGTCAGGATGATTGTGTGAATAAAGGCAGTCAGGATGTTTGTGTGATGAATGGCAGTCAGGATGCTTGTGTGATGAAGGGCAGTCAGGATGTTTGTGTGATGAAGATCAGTCAGCATGTTTGTGTGATGAGGGGCAGTAAGGGTGTTTGTGTGATGAAGGGTAGTCAGGATGTTTATGTGGCTAAGGGCAGTCAGGATGTTTGTGATGAAGGGCAGTCAGGATGTTTGTGTAATGAAGGGCAGTAAAGATGTTTGTATGATGGAGGGCAGTAAGGATGTTTGTGTGATGAAGGGCGTCAGGATGTTTGTACGATGAATTGCAGACATGATGTTTGTGGTGAAGGGCAGCCAGGGAGTTTGTGTGATGAAGGGTAGCCAAAAAGTTTTTTCTGTTTAAGGACAGTCAGGATGTTTGTGTTATGAAGGGCACTCAGGATGTTTGTGTGATGAAGGGCAGTCAGGATGTTTATGTGATGAAGAGCAGTCAGGATGTTTGCACGATGGGGGGCAGTCAGGATGTTTGTGTGATGAAGGGGAGTCAGGATGTTTGTGTGATGAAAGGCAGTCAGGATATTTGTGTGGTGAAGGACAGCCAGGAAGTGTGTGTGTGTTTAAGGGCAGTCAGGATGTTTGTTTGATGAAGGGTAGTCAAGATGTTTGTGTGATGAAGGGCAGCCAGGATTTTTGTGTGATGAAGGGCAATCAGGATATTTGTATGATTAAGTGCAGCGAGGGTGTTTGTGTGATGAAGGGCAGTCAGGATGTTTGTCTGGTGAAGGGTCGTCAGGATGTTTGTGCGATAAAGGAAAGTTAGGATTTTGTATGATGAAGGGTAGTCAGAATGTTTGTGTGGTGAAGGGCAGCCAGGATGACTGTGTGGTGAATGGCAGTCAGAGTCAGGATGTTTGTGTGATGAATTCAGTCTGGGTGTTTGTGTTATGAAGGGCAGTCAGGGTGTTTGACAAATGTGGCGAAGGACAGTCAGGATTTTTGTATGATCAGGGGCAGCCAAAATGTTTTTCTTATGAATGGCAGTCAGGATGCTTGTGTGATGAAGGGCAGTCAGGATGTTTGTGTGGTGAAGGGCAGTCTGAATGTTTGTGTGATCAAGGGTAGTCAGGATGGTTGTGTGATGAAGGGCAGTCAGGATGATTATGTGATGAAGAGCAGTCAGGGTGTTTGTGTGATGAGGGGCAGTAAGGGTAATTGTGTGATGAAGGGTAGTCAGGATGATTGTGTGAATAAAGTCAGTCAGGATGTTTGTGTGATGAATGGCAGTCAGGATGCTTGTGTGATGAAGGGCAGTCAGGATGTTTGTGTGGTGAAGAGCAGTCAGCATGTTTGTGTGATGAGGGGCAGTAAAGGTGTTTGTGTGATGAAGGGTAGTCAGGATGTTTATATGACTAGGGGCAGTCAGGATGTTTGTGATGAAGGGCAGTCAGGATGCTTGTGTGATGAAGGGCAGTCAGGAAGATTGTGTGATGAAGGGTAGTAAGGATGTTTGTGTGATGAAGGGCTGTCAAGGTGTTTGCGTGATCAGGGGCAATAAGGATGTTTGTGTGATGAAGGGCAGTCACGATGTTTGTGTTGTTAAGGGCAATGAGGATGTTTGTGTGATGAGGGCAGTAAGGATGTTAGTATGATAAAGGGCTGTCAGGATGTTTGTGTGGTGAAGGGCAGCCTTCATGTTTGTGTGATGAAGGGCAGTGAGGATGTTTGTGTGATGATAGGCAGTCAGGATAGTGTGTGATGATGGGTAGTCAGCGTGTTTGTGTGATAAAGGACAGTCAGGATGTTGGTGTGATGAAGGGCAGTCAGAATGCTTTTTTGGTGAAGGGCAGTCAGGATGTTTGTGTGATGAAAGGCAATCAGGATATTGTGTGATGAAAGGCAGTCAGGATGTTTGTGTGATGAAGGGACGTCAAGGTGTTTGTGTGATAAGGAGCAATAAGAATGTTTGTCTGATGAAGGGCAGTCATGATGTTTGTGTTGTGAAGGGCAATTAGGATTATTGTGTGACGAGGGCAGTAAGGGCTTTAGTATGATAAAGGGCAGTCAGGATGTTTGTGTGGTGAAGGGCAGCCATTATGTTCGTGTGATGAAGGGCAGTGAAGATGTTTGTGTGATGAAAGGCAGTCTGGTTGTTTGTGTGATGATTTGTAGTCAGCGTGTTTGTGTGATAAAGGACATTCAGGATGTTGGTGTGATGAAGGGCAGTCAGAATGTTTTTCTGGTGAAGGGCAGTCAGGACGCTAGTGAGATGAAGGGCAGTCAGGATGATTGTGTGATGAGAGGCAGTCAGGATGTTTGTGTGACGAAGGGCCGTCAAGGTGTTTGTGTGATAAGGGGCAATAAGGATGTTTGTGTGATGAAGAGCAGTCACGATGTTTGTGTTGTTAAGGGCAATCAGGATGTTTGTGTGATGAAGGTAGTAAGGATGTTAGTATGATAAAGGGCTGTTAGGATGTCTGTGTGGTGAAGGGCAGCCATGATCTTTGAGTGATGAAGGACAGTGAGGATGTTTGTGTGATGATGGGTAGTCAGGATGTCTGTGTGATGATGGGTAGCCAGCGTGTTTGTGTGATAAAGGACATTCAGGATGTTGGTGTGATGAAGGGCAGTCAGAATGTTTTTCTGGTGAAGGGCAGTCAGAGTGTTTGTGTGATAAAGGGCAATCAGGATTATTGTGTAATGAAGGGCAGTCAGGATGTTTGTGTGATGAAGGCCAGTCAAGATGTTTGTGTGGTGAAGGGGGTCAGGAAGTTTGTTTGATGAAGGGCAGTCAGGATGTTTGTGTATTGAAGGACAATGAGGATGTGTGAAGAAGGGCAGTCAGTATGTTTGTATGGTGAAGGGAAGTCAGGTTGTTTGAGTGATGATGCGCAGCCAGGACGTTTGTGTGATGAAAGGCAGTCAGAATGTTTGTGTGATGATGAGCAGTCAGAAGGTTTTTCTTGTATAGGGCAGTCAGGATGTTCGTGTAATGATTGGTAGCTAGAATATTTGTGTCATGAAGGGGAGTCAGGACGTTTGTGTGATGAAGGGTAGTCAGGATGATTGTGTGATGAAGGGCAGTCAGGATGTTTGTGTGGTGAAGGGCAGCCAGGATGTTTGTGTATTGAAGGGCAGTCAGAAAGTTTATGTGATGAAGGGTAGTCAGGATGTTCTTGTGATGGAGGGCAGTCAGGATGTTTGTGTGGTGAAGGGGAGTCAGAGTGCTTGTTTGATGAAGGGCAGTCAGGATGTTTGTGTATTGAAGGACAGTCAGGATGTTTGTGTGAAGAAGGGCAGTCAGGATGTTTGTATGGTGAAGGGCAGTCAGGATGTTTGTGTGATAATTTGCAGCCATGATTTTTTTGCGATGAAGGGCAGTCAGAATGTTTGCGTGATGAATGGCAGTCAGGAAGTTTGTGTGATGAAGGGTAGTCAGGATGTTTGTGTGATGAAGAACAGGCAGAATGTTTTTCTTGTATAGGGCAGTCAGGATGTTTGTGTAATGATGGGTATCCAGGATATTTGTGTGATGAAAGGCAGTCAGGATATTTGTGTGGTGAAAGGCAGCCAGGAAGTGTGTGTGTGCATAAGGGCAGTCAGGATGTTTGTATGATGGGGTACTCAGGAAGTTTGTGTAATGAAATGCAGACAGGGTGTTTGTGTGATGAATGGCAGTTAGGATGTTTGTCTGGTGAAGGGCTGTCAGGATGTTTGTGTGATGAAGGGAAGTCAGGATGTTAGTGTGATGAAGGGTTGTAAGGATGTGTGTGGTAAAGGGCAGTCAGGATGCTTGTGTGATGAGGGACAGCCAGAATGTTTCACCTATGAAGGGCAGTGAGGATGCTTCTGTGATGAAGGGCAGTCGGGATATTTCTGTGGTGAAGGGCAGTCAAGATGTATGTATGATAACGGGCAGTAGCATGTTTGTGATTAAGATAAGTCAGGATGTTTGTGTGAAGAAAGGCAGTCAGGATATTTGTGTGATGAAGGGCAGTCAGGATGTTTGTGTGATGAAAGGCACTCAGGATGCTTGTGTGATGAAGGGTAGCCAGGATGTTTGTGTGACGAAGGCAGTCAGAATCTTTGCATGATAAAGGGCAGTCAGAGATTTTCTGGTATGAAGGGTAGTCATGACATTTGTGTGATAAGGGGCAGTCAGAATTTTTGTGTGATGACGGGCGATCATGATGATTGTGTGATGAAGGGCACTCAGGATGTTTGTGTGGTGAAGGATAGCCAGGATGTTTGTGTGATTAAGGGCATTCAGGATGTTTGTACGATGAAGGGCAGTCAGGATGTTTGTGTTATGAAGGGAAGTCAGGATGTTTGTGTGATGAAAGGCAGTCAGGATATTTGTGTGGTGAGGGACAGTCAGGAAGTGTGTGTGTGTGTGTGTGTGTGTGTGTGTGTGTGTGTGTGTGTGTTGAAAGGCAGTCAGGGTGTTTGTTTGGTAAAGGGTAGCCAAGAATTTTGTGTGATGAAGGGCAGCCAAGATGTTTGTGTGAGGAATGGCAATCAGGATATTTGTGTGATCAAGTGAAGGCAGGGTGTTTGTGTGATGAAGGGCAGTCAGGATGTTTCTCTGATGAAAGGCCGTCAGGATGTTTGTGCGATGAAGGAAAGTCAGGATTTTGTATGATGAAGGGTAGTCATCATGTTTGTGTGGTGAAGGGCAGCCAGGATGACTGTGTGGTGAAGGGCAGTCAGGATGTTTGTGTGGTGAAGGGGAGTCAGGGTGCTTGTTTGATGAAGGGCAGTCAGGATGTTTGTGTATTGAAGGACAGTCAGGATGTTTGTGCGAAGAAGGGCAGTCAGGATGTTTGTATGTTGAAGGGCAGTCAGGATGGTTTTTTTTGATAATTTGCAACCATGATGTTTTTGCGATGAAGGGCAGTCAGAATGTTTGCGTGATGAATGGCAGTCAGGATGTTTGTGTGATGAAGGGCAGTCAGGATGTTTGTGTGATGAAGAACAGTCAGAATGTTTTTCTTGTATAGGGCAGTCAGGATGTCTGTGTAATGATGGGTATCCAGGATATTTGTGTGATGAAAGGCAGTCAGGATATTTGTGTGGTGAAAGGCAGCCAGGAAGCGTGTGCGTGCATAAGGGCAGTCAGGATGTTTGTATGATGGGGTACTCAGGAAGTTTGTGTAATGAAGTGCAGACAGGGTGTTTGTGTGATGAATGGCAGTTAGGATGTTTGTCTGGTGAAGGGCTGTCAAGATGTTTGTGTGATGAAGGGAAGTCAGGATGTTAGTGTGATGAAGGGTTGTAAGGATGTGTGTGGTAAAGGGCAGTCAGGATGCTTGTTTGATGAGGGACAGCCAGAATGTTTCACCTATGAAGGGCAGTGAGGATGCTTCTGTGATGAAGGGCAGTCGGGATATTTCTGTGGTGAAGGGCAGTCAAGATGTATGTATGATAACGGGCAGTAGCATGTTTGTGATTAAGATAAGTCAGGATGTTTGTGTGAAGAAAGGCAGTCAGGATATTTGTGTGATGAAGGGCAGTCAGGATGTTTGTGTGATGAAAGGCACTCAGGATGCTTGTGTGATGAAGGGTAGTCAGGATGTTTGTGTGACGAAGGCAGTCAGAATCTTTGCATGATAAAGGGCAGTCAGAGATTTTCTGGTATGAAGGGTAGTCATGACATTTGTGTGATAAGGGGCAGTCAGAATTTTTGTGTGATGACGGGCGATCATGATGATTGTGTGATGAAGGGCACTCAGGATGTTTGTGTGGTGAAGGATAGCCAGGATGTTTGTGTGATTAAGGGCATTCAGGATGTTTGTACGATGAAGGGCAATCAGGATGTTTGTGTTATGAAGGGAAGTCAGGATGTTTGTGTGATGAAAGGCAGTCAGGATATTTGTGTGGTGAGGGACAGTCAGGAAGTGTGTGTGTGTGTGTGTGTGTGTGTGTGTGTGTGTGTGTGTGTTGAAAGGCAGTCAGGGTGTTTGTTTGGTAAAGGGTAGCCAAGAATTTTGTGTGATGAAGGGCAGCCAAGATGTTTGTGTGAGGAATGGCAATCAGGATATTTGTGTGATCAAGTGAAGGCAGGGTGTTTGTGTGATGAAGGGCAGTCAGGATGTTTGTCTTTTGAAGGGCCGTCAGGATGTTTGTGCGATGAAGGAAAGTCAGGATTTTGTATGATGAAGGGTAGTCATCATGTTTGTGTGGTGAAGGGCAGCCAGGATGACTGTGTGGTGAAGGGCAGTCAGGATGTTTGTGTGGTGAAGGGGAGTCAGGGTGCTTGTTTGATGAAGGGCAGTCAGGATGTTTGTGTATTGAAGGACAGTCAGGATGTTTGTGCGAAGAAGGGCAGTCAGGATGTTTGTATGTTGAAGGGCAGTCAGGATGGTTTTTTTTGATAATTTGCAACCATGATGTTTTTGCGATGAAGGGCAGTCAGAATGTTTGCGTGATGAATGGCAGTCAGGATGTTTGTGTGATGAAGGGCAGTCAGGATGTTTGTGTGATGAAGAACAGTCAGAATGTTTTTCTTGTATAGGGCAGTCAGGATGTCTGTGTAATGATGGGTATCCAGGATATTTGCGTGATGAAAGGCAGTCAGGATATTTGTGTGGTGAAAGGCAGCCAGGAAGCGTGTGCGTGCATAAGGGCAGTCAGGATGTTTGTATGATGGGGCACTCAGGAAGTTTGTGTAATGAAGTGCAGACAGGGTGTTTGTGTGATGAATGGCAGTTAGGATGTTTGTCTGGTGAAGGGCTGTCAAGATGTTTGTGTGATGAAGGGAAGTCAGGATGTTAGTGTGATGAAGGGTTGTAAGGATGTGTGTGGTAAAGGGCAGTCAGGATGCTTGTGTGATGAGGGGCAGCCAGAATGTTTCACCTATGAAGGGCAGTGAGGATGCTTCTGTGATGAAGGGCAGTCGGGATATTTCTGTGGTGAAGGGCAGTCAAGATGTATGTATGATAACGGGCAGTAGCATGTTTGTGATTAAGATAAGTCAGGATGTTTGTGTGAAGAAAGGCAGTCAGGATATTTGTGTGATGAAGGGCAGTCAGGATGTTTGTGTGATGAAAGGCACTCAGGATGCTTGTGTGATGAAGGGTAGTCAGGATGTTTGTGTGACGAAGGCAGTCAGAATCTTTGCATGATAAAGGGCAGTCAGAGATTTTCTGGTATGAAGGGTAGTCATGACATTTGTGTGATAAGGGGCAGTCAGAATTTTTGTGTGATGACGGGCGATCATGATGATTGTGTGATGAAGGGCACTCAGGATGTTTGTGTGGTGAAGGATAGCCAGGATGTTTGTGTGATTAAGGGCATTCAGGATGTTTGTACGATGAAGGGCAGTCAGGATGTTTGTGTTATGAAGGGAAGTCAGGATGTTTGTGTGACGAAAGGCAGTCAGGATATTTGTGTGGTGAGGGACAGTCAGGAAGTGTGTGTGTGTGTGTGTGTGTGTGTGTGTGTGTGTGTGTGTGTGTTGAAAGGCAGTCAGGGTGTTTGGTAAAGGGTAGCCAAGAATTTTGTGTGATGAAGGGCAGCCAAGATGTTTGTGTGAGGAATGGCAATCAGGATATTTGTGTGATCAAGTGAAGGCAGGGTGTTTTTGTGATGAAGGGCAGTCAGGATGTTTGTCTTTTGAAGGGCCGTCAGGATGTTTGTGCGATGAAGGAAAGTCAGGATTTTGTATGATGAAGGGTAGTCATCATGTTTGTGTGGTGAAGGGCAGCCAGGATGACTGTGTGGTGAAGGGCAGTCAGGATGTTTGTGTGGTGAAGGGGAGTCAGGGTGCTTGTTTGATGAAGGGCAGTCAGGATGTTTGTGTATTGAAGGACAGTCAGGATGTTTGTGCGAAGAAGGGCAGTCAGGATGTTTGTATGTTGAAGGGCAGTCAGGATGGTTTTTTTGATAATTTGCAACCATGATGTTTTTGCGATGAAGGGCAGTCAGAATGTTTGCGTGATGAATGGCAGTCAGGATGTTTGTGTGATGAAGGGCAGTCAGGATGTTTGTGTGATGAAGAACAGTCAGAATGTTTTTCTTGTATAGGGCAGTCAGGATGTCTGTGTAATGATGGGTATCCAGGATATTTGTGTGATGAAAGGCAGTCAGGATATTTGTGTGGTGAAAGGCAGCCAGGAAGCGTGTGCGTGCATAAGGGCAGTCAGGATGTTTGTATGATGGGGCACTCAGGAAGTTTGTGTAATGAAGTGCAGACAGGGTGTTTGTGTGATGAATGGTAGTTAGGATGTTTGTGTGATGAAGGGCTGTCAGGATGTTTGTGTGATGAAGGGAAGTCAGGATGTTAGTGTGATGAAGGGTTGTAAGGATGTGTGTGGTAAAGGGCAGTCAGGATGCTTGTGTGATGAGGGGCAGCCTGAATGTTTCACCTGTGAAGGGCAGTGAGGATGCTTCTGTGATGAAGGGCAGTCGGGATATTTCTGTGGTGAAGGGCAGTCAAGATGTATGTATGATAACGGGCAGTAGCATGTTTGTGATTAAGATAAGTCAGGATGTTTGTGTGAAGAAAGGCAGTCAGGATATTTGTGTGATGAAGGGCAGTCAGGATGTTTGTGTGATGAAAGGCACTCAGGATGCTTGTGTGATGAAGGGTAGTCAGGATGTTTGTGTGACGAAGGCAGTCAGAATCTTTTCATGATAAAGGGCAGTCAGGGTTTTTCTGGTATGAAGGGTAGTCATGACATTTGTGTGATAAGGGGCAGTCAGAATTTTTGTGTGATGAAGGGCAATCATGATGATTGTGTGATGAAGGGCACTCAGGATGTTTGTGTGGTGAAGGATAGCCAGGATGTTTGTGTGATTAAGGGCATTCAGGATGTTTGTACGATGAAGGGCAATCAGGATGTTTGTGTTATGAAGGGAAGTCAGGATGTTTGTGGGATGAAAGGCAGTCAGGATATTTGTGTGGTGAGGGACAGTCAGGAAGTGTGTGTGTGTGTGTGTGTGTGTGTGTGTGTGTGTGTGTGTGTGTGTGTGTTGAAGGGCAGTCAGGGTGCTTGCTTGGTAAAGGGTAGTTAAGAATTTTGTGTGATGAAGGGCAGCCAAGATGCTTGTGTGAGGAAGGGCAATCAGGATATTTGTATGATGAAGGGCAGTCAGGGTATTTGTGTGATAAAGGGCAACAGGATGTTAATGTGACGAAGCGCTGTCAGGATGTGTGTGTGTGTGGGGCAGCCTAATTGTTTTTCTTCTGAAGGGTAGTCAGGATGCTTGTGTGATGAAGGGCACTCACGATGTTTGTATGATTAAGGGCAGTCTGAATGTTTGTGTGATCAAGGGTAGTCAGGATGTTTGTGTGATGAAGGGCAATCAGGATGTCTATGTGATGAAGAGCAATCAGGGTGTTTGCGTGATGAGGGGCAGTAAGGATAATTGTGTGATGAAGAGTAATCAGGATGATTGTGTGAATAAGGGCAGTTTGTGTGATGAATGGCAGTCACGATGTTTGTGTGATGAAGGGCAGTCAGGATGTTTGTGTGATGAAGAACAGTTAGGATGTTTGTGTGATGAGGGGCAGTAAGGGTGTTTGTGTGATGAAGGGTAGTCAGGATGTTTGTGTGAATAAGGGCAGTTAGGATGTTTGTGTGATGAGGGGCAGTCAGGATGCTTGTGTCATGAAGGGCAGTCAGGATGATTGTGTAATGAAGGGCAGTCAGGATGTTTGTGTGATGAAGGGCCGTCAAGGAATTTGTGTGATAAGGGGCAATAAGAATGTTTGTGTGATGAAGGGGAGTCACGATGTTTGTGTTATGAAGGGGAATTAGGATGTTTGTATCATGAAAGGCAGTAAGGAAGTTTGTATGAAGGTCAGTCAGGATGTTTGTGTGGTGAAGGGTAGCCAGGATGTTCGTGTTATAAAGGACAGTCAGGAAGTTTGTGTGATGAAGGGCAGTCAGGATGTCTGTGTGATGAAGGGCAGTCAGCGTGTTTGTTGATGAAGGACAGTCAGCATGTTTGTGTGATGAAGGGCAGTCAGAATGTTTGTCTGGTGAAGGGCAGTCAGGATGTTTGTATGATGAAGGGCAGTCAGGATGTTTGTGTGGTGAAGGGGAGTCAGGATGTTTGTTTATCGAAGGACAGTCAGGATCTTTGTGTATTGAAGGACAGTCAGGATGGTTGTGTGAAGAAGGGCAGTCAGGATGTTTGTATGGTGAAGGGCAGTCAGGATGTTTGTGTGATGATGGGCAGCCAGGACGTTTGTGTGAAGAGCAGTCAGAATGTTTGTGTGATGATTGGCAGTCAGGATGTTTGTGATATGAAGGGCAGTCAGGATGTTTGTACGAGGAAGAGCAGTCAGAATGTTTTTCTTGTATAGGACAATCAGGATGTTTGTGTAATGAGTAGCCAGGATTTTTGTCTGATGAAGGGTAGTCAAGATGTTTGTGTGGTGAAGGGCAGCTAGGATGTTTATGTATTGAAGGGCAATAAGAATGTTTTTCAGAGCAGTCAGGAGGTGTCTGTAGTGAAACGCAGTCAGGATGTTTGTGTGATGAAGGGCAGTCAGAATGATGGTTTGATGAAGGGCAGTCAGGATATTTGTATGATGAAGGGCTATCAAGGTGTTCGTGTGATAAGGGGCAATAAGGATGTTTGTGTGATGAAGGGCAGTCATGATGTTTGTGTTGTGAAGGGCAATCAGGATGTTTGTTTGTTGAAGGGCAGTGAGGATATTTGTATGATGAAGGTCAGTCAGAGTATTTGTGTGATGAAGGAGAGTCAGGATGCTTGTGTGATGAAGGGCAGTCAGGATGTTTGTGTGATGAAAAGCAGTCAGCGTGTTTGTGTGATGAAAGACAGTCAGGATGATGGTGTGTTGAAGGGGAGTCAGAATGTTTGTGTGATGAGGGGCAGTCAGCGTGTTTGTGTGATGAAGGATAGTCAGGATGTTGGGTGTGACGAAGGGCACTCAGGATATTTGTGTGATGAAGAACATTCTGACTGCTCTTCATCATACAACCGTCCTGGCTGCCCATCATCACACAAATATCTTGACTGCCCTTCACCATACAAACATCCTGACTGCCCTTCTTCACACAAACATCCTGACTGTCCTTCGATACACAAACATCCTGACTGTCCTTCGTCAAACAAACATCCTGACTCCCCTTCACCACACAAACATCCAGACTACCCTTCATCACACAAACATCCTGACTGCCCTTTACCAGACAAACATTCTGACTGCCCTTCATCACACCAACATCCTGATTGTCCTTCCTCACACAAACACGCTGACTGCCCTTCATCACACAAACATCCTGACTGCCCTTCATAACACGAACATCCTGGCTACCCTTCACCACACAAACATCCTGACTGCACTTCATCATACAAGCATCATTACTGCCTTTCATCACAAAAACATCCTGATTGTCCTTCACAACACAAATATCGTGACAGCCCTTCATCACACAAACATTCTTATAGCCCCTTATCACACAAACACTTTGACTGCCCTTCATCAAACAAATATCCTGACTGCCTTTCATTGCACAATCATCCTGACTGCCATTAATCAAGCAAGCATCCTGACTGCCCTTCATCACACAAACATCCTGACTGCCCCTAGTCACACAAACATCCTGACTACCCTTAATCACACAGACACCCTTACTGCCCCTCATCACACAAACACCCTGACTGCTCTTCATCACACAAACATCCTGACTGTCCTTCACCAGACAAACATTCTGACTGCCCTTTATCACACCAACATTCTGACTGTCCTTCATCACACAAACGCCCTGACTGCCCCTCATCACACAAACATTCTGACTGCCCTTTATCACACCAACATTCTGACTGTCCTTCATCACATAAACACCCTGACTGCCCTCATCACACAAACATTCTGACTGCCCTTTATAGCACCAACATCCTGACTGTCCTTCATCACACAATCACGCTGACTGCCCTTCATCATACAATCATTCTGACTGCCCTTCATAGCACAAACACCCTAATTCTCCTTCATCACACAAACAGCCTGACTGCCTTTCATCATGCAAACATCCTCACTGCCCTTCAACACACAAACATCCTGATTGCCCTTCACAACACAAACATCGTGACTGCCCGTCATCACACAAACGTTCTTATTGCCACTTATCACACAAACACCGTGACTGCCCTTCATCACACAAACATCCTGACTGCCCTTCATTACACAATCATCCTGACTGCCCTTCATCACACAAGCACCCTGACTGCCCCTAGTCACACAAACTTCCTTACTACCCTTCATCACACAAACACCCTTACTGCCCCTCATCACACAAACTCCCTGAGTGTTCTTCATCACACAAATATCCTGAGTGCCCTTCATCACACAAACATTTGACTACCCTTCATCACACCAACATCCTGACTGTCGTTTCTCACACAAACACCCTGACCGCCCTTCATCACACAAACATTCTGACTGCCCTTCATGACACAAACACACTGACTGCCCTTCATCACACAAACATTCTGACTGCCCTTCATCACACCAATATCCTGACTGTTCTTCATCACACAAATACTCTGACTGCCTTTCATCATACAAACATCCTGACTGCCCTTTATCACACAAACATAGGGTAGTGAGGATGTTTGTGTAATGATGAGTAGCCAGGATTTTTGTGTGATGAAGGGTAGTCAAGATGTTTGTGTGGTCAATGGCAGCCAGGATGTTTATGTATTGAAGAGCAATAAGAATGTTTTTCTGGTGAAGAGCAGGCAGGAGGTTTTTGTGATGAAACGCAGTCAAGATGTTTGTGTGATGAAGGGCAGTCAGAATGATGGTTTAATGAAGCGCAGTCAGGATGTTTGTGTAATGAAGGGCCATCAAGGTGTTTGTGTGATAAGGGGCAATAACGATGTTTGTGTGATGAAGGGCAGTCACGATGTTTGTGTTGTGAAGGGCAATCAGGATGTCTGTGTGTTGAAGAGAATTGAGGATTTTTGTATGATGAAGGGCAGTCAGGATGTTTGTGTGATGAAGGGCACTCAGGATATTTGCGTGATGAAAGGCGGTCAGTGTGTTTGTGTAATGAGGGGTAGTCATGTGTAATGAGGGGTAGTCATGAAATATGTTTGATGAAGAGGAGTCAGGATGTTAGTGATTAAGTGGTTATGATGTTTTTGTGATGAAGGGTAGTCAGAATGTTTGTGTGATGAAGGGCAATCAGGATGTTTGTGTAATGAAGGGGAGTCAGGATGCTTGTAAGATGAAGGGCAATCAGGATGTTGTTGTGATGAAGGGAGTCAGAATGTTCCTGTGGTAAAAGGTAGCCATTGTGTTTGTGCGATGAAAGGCAGTCAGAGTGTTTGTGTCATGAAGGGCAGTCAGGATGTTTGTGTCATGAAGGCAGTCTGGATGATTGTGTGATAAAGGGCAGTCAGGGAGTTTGTGTGATGAAGGGCAGTTAGGATGTTTGCGTGATAAAGGGGAGTCAGAGTGTTTTGGGGATTAAGGGTAGTCATGACATTTGTCTGATTAAGGGCAGTCAGAATGTTTGCGTGATAAAGGGCAGTCAGGTTGTTTGTGTGGTGAAGGATAGTCACGAGATTTGCGAAATAAATGGCAGCAATGATGTATGTGTGATGAAGGGCAGTCACGATGTTTGTGTGGTGAAGGGCAATCAGGATATATGTGAGATGAAGGGCAGTCACGATGTTTGTATAATAAAGGGCAGTCAGGGTGTTTGTGTGTTGAAGGGAAACCAGGATATTTGTGTGATGAAGGGCAGTCTGGATGTTTGTTTGATGAAGGGCAGCTAGGATGTTTGTGTGATGAGGCTCAGTCAGGATGTTTGTGTGATGGAGAGCAGTCAGGTTGTTTGTGTGATGAGGGGAAGCAAGGATGATTGTGTGATGAAGGGTATTAAGGACGTTTGTGTGATGATGGGCAGCCAGGACATTTGTTTGATGAAGAGCAAGTAGAATATTTGTGTGATGAATGACAGTTAGGATGTTTGTGTGATGAAGAGCAGTCAGAATGTTTTTCTTGTATAGAGTAGTCAGGATGTTTGTTTAATGATGAGTAGCCAGGATTTTTGTGTGATGAAGGGTAGTCAAAATGTTTGTGTGGTGAAGGGCAGCCAGGATGTTTTTGTATTGAAGGGCAATAAGAATGTTTTTCTGGTGAAGAGCAGTCATGAGGTTTTTGTGATGAAACGCAGTCAGGATGTTTGTGTGATGAAGGGCAGTCAGAATGATGGTTTGATGAGGGGTAGTCAGGATGTTCGTGTGATGAGGGGCCGTCAAGGTGTTTGTGTGATAAGGGGCAATAATGATGTTTGTGTGATGAAGGGCAGTCACGATGTTTGCGTTGCGAAGGGCAATCAGGATGTTTGTGTGTTGAAGGGCAGTGAAGATGTTTGTGTGATGAAGGGCAGTCAGGGTCTTTGTGTGATGAAGGAGAGTCAGCGTGTTTGTGTAATGAAGGGCACTCAGGATATTTGCGTGATGAAAGGTAGTCAGTGTGTTTGTGTGATGAGGAGTAGTCATGAAATCTGTTTGATGAAGGGCAGTCAGGATGTTTGTGTGATGAAGGACAGTCAGGGTGTTTTTGTGATGAAGGGCGGCAAGGATGTTTGTATATTGAAGGGCAGTTAGAATATCTTTCTAGTGAAGGGTAGTCAGGATGTTTGTTTGATGAAGGGCAGTCAGGATGTTTATGTGGTGAAGAGGAGTCAGGGTGTTTGTGCGATGAAGGGCAATCTGGATGTTTGTGTATTGAAGGACTATCAGGATGTTTGTGTGAAGAAGGGGAGTCAGGATGTTTGTATGATGAAGGGCAGTCAGGATATTTGTGTGATGTTGGGTACCAATGATGTTTGTGTGATGAACGACAGTCAGGATGCTTGTGTGATGAAGGGCAGTCAGGATGCTAGTGTGATGAAGGGCAGTCAGGATATTTGTGTGGTGAAGAGCAGTCGGAAGATTTTTCTTGTATAGGGCAATCAGGATGTTTGTGTGATGAAGGGTAGCCAGATATTTGTCTGATGAATGGGAGTTAGAATGTTTTTGTGATGAGAGTCAGTCAGGATATTTGTGTTCTGAAGGGCAGCCATGAAGTGTGTGTGTGTGTTGAGGGGCAGTCAGGATGTTTTTTTGGTGAAGGGCAGTCAGGATATTTGTGTGCATAAGGGCAGTCAGGATTTTTGTATGATGGGGCACTCAGGAAGTTTGTGTAGTGAAGTGCAGTCCAGGTGTTTGTGTGATGAATGTCAGTCAGGATGTTTGTCTGGTGAAGGGCCGTCAGAATATTTGCGTGATGAAGGGCAGTCAGGATGTTTGTGTGATGAAGGGCAGTCAGGATATCTGTGTGAAGAAGGGCAGTCAGGATTTTTGAGTGATGAAGGGCAGAAAGAATGTTTTTATTGTGAGAGGCAGTGAGGATGCTTGTGTCATGAAGGCCAGTCGGGATGATTGTGTGGTGAAGGGCAGTTAGGATGTTTGTGTGATGAAGGGCAGTCAGGATGTTAGTGATTAAGTGCAGTCATGATGTTTTTGTGATGAGGAGTAGTCAGAATGTTTGTGTGATGAAGGGGAGTCAGGATGTTTGTAAGATGAAGGGCAATCAGGATGTTGTTGTGATGAAGGGAGTCAGAATGTCCGTGTGATGAAAGGTAGTCAGGCTGTTTGTGCGATGAAAGGCAGTAAGGGTGTTTGTGTGATGAAGGTAGTCAGGATGTTTGTGAGATGAAGGCAGTCAGGATGATTGTGTGATAAAGGCCAGTCAGGGAGTTTGTGTGATGAAGGGCAGTCAGGATGTTTGCGTGATGAAGGGGAGTCAGGGTGTTTTGGGGATAAAGGGTAGTTATGACATTTGTCTGATTAAGGGCAGTCAGAATATTTACGTGATGAAGGGCAGTCAGGTTGTTTGTGTGATGAAGGATAGTCAGGACATTTGCGTTATGAATGGGAGTAATGATGTTTTGTGATGAAGGGCAGTCACGATGTTTGTGTGGTGAAGGGCAATCTGGATATATGTGAGATGAAGGGCAGTAAGGATTTTTTATGATAAAGGGCAGTCAGGATATTTGTGTGGTGAAGGGCAACCAGGATATTTGTGTGATGAAGGGCAGTCTTTATGTTTGTATGATGAAGGGCAGTCAGGATATTTGTGTGATGAGGCTCAGTCAGGATGTTTGTGTGATGGAGAGCAGTCAGGTTTGTGTGATAAAGGGTAGCAAGGATAATTGTGTGATGAAGGGCATTAAGGACGTTTGTGTGATGATGGGCAGCCAGGACGTTTGTGTGATGAAGAGCAGTCAGAATGTTTGTGTGCTGAATGGCAGTCAGGATGTTTGTGTGATGAATGGCAGTCAGGATGTTTGTGTGAGGAAGAGCAGTCAGAATGTTTTTCTTGTATAGGGCAGTCAGGATGTTTGTGTAAGATGAGTAGCTAGGTTTTTTGTGTGATGAAGGGTAGTCAGGATGTTTGTGTGGTGAAGGGCAGCGAAAATGTTTGTGTATTGAAGAACAATAAGAATGTTTTACTGGTGAAGAGCAGTCAGGAGGTTTTTGTGATGAAACGCAGTCAGGATGTTTGTGTGATTAAGGGCAGTTAGGATGATGGTTTGATGAAGGGCAGTCAGGATGTTTGTGTGATGAAGGGCCGTCAAGGTGTTTGTGTGATAAGGGGCAATAAGGATGTTTGTGTGATGAAGGGCAGTCACGATGTTTGTGTTGTGAAGGGCAATCGGGATGTTTGTGTGTTGAAGGGCAGTGAGGATGTTTGTGTGATGAAGGACAGTCAGGGTGTTTGTGTGATGGAGGGTCAGGATGTTTGTGTGACAAGGGCAATCAGGATGTTTGTGTTATGAAGGGTAGTCAGCGTGTTTGTGTGATGAAGGGTAGTCAGGATGTTTGTGTGACTAGGGGCAGTCAGGGTGTTTGTGTGATGGAGGGCAGTCAGGATGCTTGTGTGATGAAGGGCCGTCAAGGTGTTTGTGTGATAAGGGGCAATAAGAATGTTTCTGTGATGAAGAGCAGTCACGATGTTTGTGTTGTGAAGGGCAATCAGGTTGTTTGTGTGATGAAAGGCAGTAAAGATGTTTGTATGATAAAGGGCAGTCACGATGTTTGTGTGATGAAGGGTAGCCAGGATGTTCGTGTTATGAGGGGCAGTCAGAAGGTTTGTGTGGTGAAGGGCAGTTAGGATGTTGGTGTGATGAAGGGCAGTCAGAATGTTTGTCTGGTGAGGGGTAGTCAGGATGTTTGTGTGATGAGGGGCAGTCATGGTGTTTTTGTTGTGAAGGGGAGGCAGGATGTTAGTTTGACGAAGGACAGTCAGGATGTTTGTGTATTGAAGGACAGTCAGGATGTTTGTGTGAAGAAGGGCAGTCAGGACGTTTGTGCGGTGAAGGGGAGTCAGGATGTTTGTGTGATGATGGGCAGCCAGGACGTTTGTATGATGAAGAGCAGTCAGAATGTTTGTGTGATGAATGGTAGTCAGGTTGTTTGTGTGATGAACGGCAGTCAGGATGTTTGTGTCAGGAAGAGCAGTCAGAACGATTTTCTTGTATAGGGCAGTTAAGATGTTTTTGTAATGATGAGTAGCTAGGATTTTTGTGTGATGAAGTGTAGTCAAGATGTTTGTGTGGTGAAGGGCAACCAGGATATTTGTGTATTGAAGGGCAATAAGAATATTTTTCTGGTGAAGAGCAGTCAGGAGGTTTTTGTGATGAAACGCAGTCAGGATGCTTGTGGGACGACGGGCAGTCAGAATGATGGTTTGATGAAGGGCAGTCAGGATGTTTGTATGATAAAGGGCCGTCAAGGTGTTTGTGTGATAAGAGGCAATAAGGGTAGCCAGGATGTTCGTGTTATGAAGGGCAGTGAGGACATTTGTGTGGTGAAGGGCAGTTAGGATGTTGGTGTGATGAAGTTCAGTCAGGATGTTTGTCTGGTGAAGGGCAGTCAGGATGTTTGTGTGATGAAAGGCAGTCAGGATGTTTGTGTGGTGAAGGGGAGTCAGGATGTTAGTTTGACGAAGGACAGTCAGGATGTTTGTGTATTGAAGGACAGTCAGGATGTTTGTGTGAAGAAGGGCGGTCAGGATGTTTGTGTGGTGAAGGAGAGTCAGGATGTTTGTGTGATGAAGGGCAGTCAGGATGTTTGTGTGATGAAGGGCAGTCAGCGTGTTTGTGTGATGACTGGCACTCAGGATATTTGCGTGATGAAAGATAGTCAGTGAGTTTGTGTGATGAGGGATAGTCATGAAATCTGTTTGATGAAGGGGAGTCAGGATGTTTTTATGTGATGAAGGGCATTCATGATATTTGTGTGGTGAAGGGCGACAAGGATGTTTGTATATTGAAGGGCCGTCAGAATATTTTTCTGGTGAAGGGTAGTCAGGATGTTTGTTTCATGAAGGGCAGTCAGGATGTTTATGTGGTGAAGAGGAGCCAGGATGTTTGTGCGATGAAGGGCACTCTGGATGTTCGTGTATTGAAGGACAATCAGGATGTTTGTGTAAAGAAGGAGAATCAGGATGTTTTTATGATGAATGGCAGTTAGGATATTTGTGTGATGATGGGTAGCAAGGATGTTTGTGTGATGAAGGGTAGTCAGAATGTTTGTGTGATGAATGGCAGTCAGGATGTTTGTGATGAATGGCAGTCAGGATGATTGTCTGATGAAGGGTAGTCAGGATGTTTGTGTGATGAGGGGTAGCCAAAATGTTTTTTCCTGTGGAGGGCAGTAAGGATGCTTGAGTGATGAAGGGCTGTCAGGAGGTTTGTTTGGTGAAGGACAGTCAGACTGTATGTATGATGAAGGGCAGACAGGATGTTTGTGATTAAGGGTAGTCAGGATGTTTGTGTGATGAATGACAGTCACGATGTTTGTGTGATGAAGGGCGGTAATGATGCTTGTGTGATGAAGGGAAGTCACGATGTTTGTGTGGTGAAGGGCAATCAGGATATATGTGAGATGAAGGGCAGTAAGGATGTTTGTATGATAAAGGGCAGTGAGGATGTTTGTGTGGTGAAGGGCAACAGGATATTTGTGTGATGAAGGGCAATCTAGATGTTTGTGTGATGAAGGACAGTCAGGATGTTTGTGGGATGCGGGGCAGTCAGGATGTTTGTGTGATGGAGAGCAGTCAGGTTGTCTGTGTGATGAGGGGTAGCAAGGATAATTGTGTGATGAAGGGTATTAAGGATGATTGTGTGATGAATGGCAGTCAGGATGTTTGTGTGATGAAGGGCAGTTATGATGTTTGTTTGATGAAAGGCAGTCAGGATGTTTTTGTGATGAAGAACAGTCAGGGTGTTTGTGTGATGATGGGAAGTAAGGATGTTTGTGTGATGAAGGATAGTCAAGATGTTTGTGTGATTAAAGGAAGTCAGGATGTTTGTGTGATGAATGTCAGTCAGGATGTTTGTGTGATGAAGGAGAGACAGAATGATTATGTAGTGAAGGGCAGTAAGGATGTTGTGTGATGAAGGGCAGTAAGGATGTTTGTGTGATGAGGGGCAGTTAGGGTGTTTGTGTGATGAGGGGTAGTAAGGATAACTGTGTGATGAAGGGTAGTCAGGATGATTATGTGAATGAGGGCAGTCAGGATGTTTATTTGATGAATGGCAGTCAAGATGCTTGTGTGATGAAGGACAGACAGGATGTTTGTGTGATGAAGGTCAGTCAGGGTGTTTGTGGAATGAGGGGCAGTAAGGGTGTTTGTGTGATGAATAGTAGTCAGGATGTTCGTGTGACTAAGGACATTCAGGACGTTTGTGTGATGAAGGGCCGTCAAGGTGTTTGTGTGATAAGGGACAGTAAGGATGTTTTGTGATGAAGAGTAGACACGATGTTTGTGTTGTGAAGGGTAATCAGGATGTTTTTGTGATGAAGGGAAGGATGTTTGTATGATGAAGGGCAGCCAGGATGTTTGAGTGGTGAAGGGCAGCCAAGATGTTTGTGTGATGAAGGACAGTCAGGATGTTTGTGTGATGAAAAGCAGTCAGTATGTTTGTGTGATGAAGGGCAGTCAAGATGTTTGTGTGATAAAAGGATAATCAGGATGTTTTTGTGATGAAGGGCTGTCAGGATATTTTTGTATTGAATGGCACTCAGTGTATTTGTGTGATGAATGGTAATCATGAAATTTGTTAGATGGAGGGGAGTCAGGACTTTTGTATGATGAAGGGCAGTCAGGATGTTTGTGCGATGAAGGTCAGTCAGAATTCTTGTGTAGTGAAGGGCAGCCAGGATGTTTGTGTATTGAAGGGCAGTCAGAATGTTTGTGTGGTGAGGGGGAGTCAGGATATTTGTTTGATGAAGTGCAGTCAGGATGTTTGTGTATTGAAGGACAGTCAGGATGTTTGTGTGAAGAATGGCAGTCAGGATGTTTGTAAGGTGAATTGCAGTCAGGATATTTGTGTGATGATGGGCAGCCAGGATGCTTGTGTGATGAAGGGCAGTCACAATGTTTGTGTGATGAATGGTAGTAAGGATGCTTGTGTGATGAGGGGCAGTCACAATGTTTGTGCGATGAATGGCAATCAGGATGTTTGTGTAATGAGGGGCAGTCAGGATGTTTGTGTGATGAAGAGCAATCAGAATGTTTTTCTTGTGTAGGGCAGTCAGGACATTTATGTAATGAAGGGTAGCCAGGATATTTGTGTGATGAAGGGGAGTCAGGATGTTTGTGTGATGTAGGACAGTCAGGATATTTGTGTGATGAAAGGCAGTCAGGGTATATCTGTGGTGAAAGGGAGTCAGGAAGTATGTGTGTGTGTGTTGAAGGACAGTTAGGATGTTTGTTTGGTGAAGAGCAGTCACGATGTTTGTGTGCATAAGGGCAGTCAGGATGTTTGTATGATGGGGCAGTCAGGAAGTTTGTGTAGTGAAGTGCAGTCCAGGTGTTTGTGTGATGAATGTCAGTCAGGATGTTTGCCTGGTGAAGGGCTGTCAGAATATTTGCGTGATGAAGGGCAGTCAGGATGTTTGTGTGATGAAGGGCAGTCAGGATATCTGTGTGAAGAAGGGCAGTCAGGATTTTTGTGTGATGAAGGGCAGAAAGAATGTTTTTATTGTGAGAGGCAGTGAGGATGCTTGTGTCATGAAGGCCAGTCGGGATGATTGTGTGGTGAAGGGCAGTTGGGATGTTTGTTTGATGAAAGACAGTCAGGATATTAGTGATTAAGTGCAGTCATGATGTTTTTGTGATGAAGAGTAGTCAGAATGTTTGTGTGATGAAGGGCAACCAGGATGTTTGTGTGATGAAAGGGAGTCAGGATGTTTGTAAGATGAAGGGCAATCAGGATGTTGTTGTGATGAAGGGAGTCAGAATGTACGTGTGATGAAAGGTAGTCAGGGTGTTTGTGCGATGCAAGGCAGTCAGGGTGTTTGTGTGATGAAGGTAGTCAGGATGTTTGTGATATGAAGGCAGTCAGGATGATTGTGTGATAAAGGCCAGTCAGGGAGTTTGTGTGATGAAGGGCAGTCAGGATGTTTGCGTGATGAAGGGGAGTCAGGGTGTTTTGGGGATAAAGGGTAGTCATGACATTTGTCTGATTAAGGGCAGTCAGAATATTTACGTGATGAAGGGCAGTCAGGTTGTTTGTGTGATGAAGGATAGTCAGGACATTTGCGTTATGAATGGCAGTAATGATGTTTTGTGATGAAGGGCAGTCACGATGTTTGTGTGGTGAAGGGCAATCTGGATATATGTGAGATGAAGGGCAGTCTATATGTTTGTATGATGAAGGGCATTCAGGATGTTTGTGTGATGAGGCGCAGTCAGGATGTTTGTGTGATGGAGAGCAGTCAGGTTTGTGTGATAAAGGGTAGCAAGGATAATTGTGTGATGAAGGGCATTAAGGACGTTTGTGTGATGATGGGCAGCCAGGACGTTTATGTGATGAAGAGCAGTCAAAATGTTTGTGTGATGGTTGGCAGTCAGGATGTTTGTGTGATGAAGGGCAGTCTTTATGTTTGTATGATGAAGGGCAGTCAGGATGTTTGTGTGATGAGGCTCAGTCAGGATGTTTGTGTGATGGAGAGCAGTCAGGTTTGTGTGATAAAGGGTAGCAAGGATAATTGTGTGATGAAGGGCATTAAGGACGTTTGTCTGATGATGGGCAGCCAGTACGTTTGTGTGATGAAGAGCAGTCAGAATGTTTGTGTGATGAATTGCAGTCAGGATGTTTGTGTGATGAATGGCAGTCAGGATGTTTGTGTGAGGAAGAGCAGTCAGAATGTTTTTCTTGTATAGGGCAGTCAGGATGTTTGTGTAAGATGAGTAGCTAGGATTTTTGTGTGATGAAGGGTAGTCAGGATGTTTGTGTGGTGAAGGGCACCGAAAATGTTTGTGTATTGAAGAGCAATAAGAATGTTTTACTGGTGAGGAGCAGTCAGGAGGTTTTTGTGATGAAACGCAGTCAGGATGTTTGTGTGATTAAGGGCAGTTAGGATGATGGTTTGATGAAGGGCAGTCAGGATGTTTGTGTGATGAAGGGCCGTCAAGGTGTTTGTGTGATAAGGGGCAATAAGGATGTTTGTGTGATGAAGGGCAGTCACGATGTTTGTGTTGTGAAGGGCAATCGGGATGTTTGTGTGTTGAAGGGCAGTGAGGATGTTTGTGTGATGAAGGGCAGTCAGGGTGTTTGTGTGTTGGAGGGTCAGGATGTTTGTGTGAGAAGGGCAGTCAGGATGTTTGTGTTATGAAGGGTAGTCAGCGTGTTTGTGTGATGAAGGGTAGTCAGGATGTTTGTGTGACTAGGGGCAGTCAGGATGTTTGTGTGATGAAGGGCAGTCAGGATGCTTGTGTGATGAAGGGCCGTCAAGGTGTTTGTGTGAAAAGGGGCAATAAGAATGTTTCTGTGATGAAGGGCAGTCACGATGTTTGTGTTGTGAAGGGCAATCAGGTTGTTTGTGTTATGAAAGGCAGTAAAGATGTTTGTATGATGAAGGGCAGTCACGATGTTTGTGTGATGAAGGGTAGCCAGGATGTTCGTGTTATGAAGGGCAGTCAGGAGGTTTGTGTGGTGAAGGGCAGTTAGGAAGTTGGTGTGATGAAGGGCAGTCAGAATGTTTGTCTGGTGAGGGGTAGTCAGGATGTTTGTATGATGAGGGGCAGTCAGGATGTTTTTGTGGTGAAGGGGAGGCAGGATGTTAGTTTGACGAAGGACAGTCAGGATGTTTGTGTATTGAAGGACAGTCAGGATGTTTGTGTATTGAAAGACAGTCAGGATGTTTGTGCGAAGAAGGGTAGTCAGGACGTTTGTGTGGTGAAGGGGAGTCAGGATGTTTGTGTGATGATGGGCAGCCAGGACGTTTGTGTGATGAAGAGCAGTCAGAATGTTTGTGTGATGAATGGTAGTCAGGATGTTTGTGTGATGAACGGCAGTCAGGATGTTTGTGTCAGGAAGAGCAGTCAGAACGATTTTCTTGTATAGGGCAGTTAGGATGTTTATGTAATGATGAGTAGCCAGGATTTTTGTGTGATGAAGTGTAGTCAAGATGTTTGTGTGGTGAAGGGCAGCCAGGATATTTGTGTATTGAAGGGCAATAAGAATGTTTTTCTGGTGAAGAGCAGTCAGGTGGTCTTTGTGATGAAACGCAGTCAGGATGCTTGTGGGACGACGGACAGTCAGAATGATGGTTTGATGAAGGGCAGTCAGGATGTTTGTATGATAAAGGGCCGTCAAGGTGTTTGTGTAATAAGAGGCAATAAGGGTAGCCAGGATGTTCGTGTTATGAAGGGCAGTGAGGACATTTGTGTGGTGAAGGGCAGTTAGGATGTTGGTGTGATGAAGTTCAGTCAGAATGTTTGTCTGGTGAAGGGCAGTCAGGATGTTTGTGTGATGAAAGGCAGTCAGGATGTTTGTGTGGTGAAGGGGAGTCAGGATGTTAGTTTGACGAAGGACAGTCAGGATGTTTGTGTATTGAAGGACAGTCAGGATGTTTGTGTGAAGAAGGGCGGTCAGGATGTTTGTGTGGTGAAGGAGAGTCAGGATGTTTGTGTGATGAAGGGCAGTCAGGATGTTTGTGTGATGAAGGGCAGTCAGCGTGTTTGTGTGATGACTGGCACTCAGGATATTTGCGTGATGAAAGATAGTCCGTGAGTTTGTGTGATGAGGGATAGTCATGAAATCTGTTTGATGAAGGGGAGTCAGGATGTTTTTATGTGATGAAGGGCATTCATGATATTTTTGTGGTGAAGGGCGACAAGGATGTTTGTATATTGAAGGGCCGTCAGAATATTTTTCTGGTGAAGGGTAGTCAGGATGTTTGTTTGATGAAGGGCAGTCAGGATGTTTATGTGGTGAATAGGAGCCAGGATGATTGTGCGATGAAGGGCACTCTGGATGTTCGTGTATTGAAGGACAATCAGGATGTTTGTGTGAAGAAGGGGAATCAGGATGTTTTTATGATGAATGGCAGGATATTTGTATGACGATGGGTAGCAAGGATGTTTGTGTGATGAAGGGTAGTCAGAATGTTTGTGTGATGAATGGCAGTCAGGATGTTTGTGATGAATGGCAGTCAGGATGATTGTCTGATGAAGGGTAGTCAGGATGTTTGTGTGATGAGGGGTAGCCAAAATGTTTTTTCCTGTGGAGGGCAGTAGGGATGCTTGAGTGATGAAGGTCTGTCAGGAGGTTTGTTTGGTGAAGGACAGTCAGACTGTATGTATGATGAAGGGCAGACAGGATGTTTGTGATTAAGGGTAGTCAGGATGTTTGTGTGATGAATGACAGTCACGATGTTTGTGTGATGAAGGGCGGTAATGATGCTTGTGTGATGAAGGGAAGTCACGATGTTTGTGTGTTGAAGGGCAATCAGGATATATGTGAGATGAAGGGCAGTAAGGATGTTTGTATGATAAAGGGCAGTGAGGATGTTTGTGTGGTGAAGGGCAACAGGATATTTGTGTGATGAAGGGCAATCTAGATGTTTGTGTGATGAAGGACAGTCAGGATGTTTGTGGGATGCGGGGCAGTCAGGATGTTTGTGTGATGGAGAGCAGTCAGGTTGTCTGTGTGATGGGGGGCAGCAAGGATAATTGTGTGATGAAGGGTATTAAGGATGATTGTGTGATGAATGGCAGTCAGGATGTTTGTGTGATGAAGGGCAGTTATGATGTTTGTTTGATGAAAGGCAGTCAGGATGTTTTTGTGATGAAGAACAGTCAGGGTGTTTGTGTGATGATGGGAAGTAAGGATGTTTGTGTGATGAAGGATAGTCAAGATGTTTGTGTGATTAAAGGAAGTCAGGATGTTTGTGTGATGAATGTCAGTCAGGATGTTTGTGTGATGAAGGAGAGACAGAATGATTATGTAGTGAAGGGCAGTAAGGATGTTGTGTGATGAAGGGCAGTAAGGATGTTTGTGTGATGAGGGGCAGTTAGGGTGTTTGTGTGATGAGGGGTAGTAAGGATAACTGTGTGATGAAGGGTAGTCAGGATGATCATGTGAATGAGGGCAGTCAGGATGTTTATTTGATGAATGGCAGTCAAGATGCTTGTGTGATGAAGGACAGACAGGATGTTTGTGTGATGAAGGTCAGTCAGGGTGTTTGTGGAATGAGGGGCAGTAAGGGTGTTTGTGTGATGAATAGTAGTCAGGATGTTCTTGTGACTAAGGACATTCAGGACGTTTGTGTGATGAAGGGCCGTCAAGGTGTTTGTGTGATAAGGGACAGTAAGGATGTTTTGTGATGAAGAGTAGACACGATGTTTGTGTTGTGAAGGGTAATCAGGATGTTTGTGTGATGAAGGGAGGGATGTTTGTATGATGAAGGGCAGCCAGGATGTTTGAGTGGTGAAGGGCAGCCAAGATGTTTGTGTGATGAAGGACAGTCAGGATGTTTGTGTGATGAAAAGCAGTCAGTATGTTTGTGTGATGAAGGGCAGTCAGGGTGTATGTGTGATAAAAGGATAATCAGGATGTTTTTGTGATGAAGGGCTGTCAGGATATTTTTGTATTGAAGGGCACTCAGTGTATTTGTGTGATGAAGGGTAATCATGAAATTTGTTAGATGGAGGGGAGTCAGGACTTTTGTATGATGAAGGGCAGTCAGGATGTTTGTGCGATGAAGGGCAGTCAGAATTCTTATGTAGTGAAGGGCAGCCAGGATGTTTGTGTATTGAAGGGCAGTCAGAATGTTTGTGTGGTGAGGGGGAGTCAGGATATTTGTTTGATGAAGTGCAGTCAGGATGTTTGTGTATTGAAGGACAGTCAGGATGTTTGTGTGAAGAATGGCAGTCAGGATGTTTGTAAGGTGAATTGCAGTCAGGATGTTTGTGTGATGATGGGCAGCCAGGATGCTTGTGTGATGAGGGCAGTCACAATGTTTGTGTGATGAATGGTAGTAAGGATGCTTGTGTGATGAAGGGCAGTCACAATGTTTGTACGATGAATGGCAATCAGGATGTTTGTGTAATGAGGGGCAGTCAGGATGTTTGTGTGATGAAGAGCAATCAGAATGTTTTTCCTGTGTAGGGCAGTCAGGACATTTATGTAATGAAGGGTAGCCAGGATATTTGTGTGATGAAGGGGAGTCAGGATGTTTGTGTGATGTAGGACAGCCAGGATATTTGTGTGATGAAAGACAGTCAGGATATTTCTGTGGTGAAAGGGAGTCAGGAAGTATGTGTGTGTGTGTTGAAGGACAGTTAGGATGTTTGTTTGGTGAAGAGCAGTCACGATGTTTGTGTGCATAAGGGCAGTCAGGATGTTTGTATGATGGGGCAGTCAGGAAGTTTGTGTAATGAAGTGCAGTCAGGGTGTTTATGTGATGAATGGCAGTCCGGATGTTTGTCTGGTGAAGGGCTGTCAGGATGTTTGCGTGATGAAGGGCAGTCAGGATGTTTGTGTGATGAAGGGTAGTCAGGATATCTGTGTGGTGAAGGGCAATCATATTTGTGTGATGAAGGGCAGCCATAATGTTTTTCCTCTGAAGGGAGTGAGGATTCTTGTGTGATGACGGGCGGTCAGGAGGTTTGTGTGGTGAAGGGCAGTCAGGATGTATGTATGATGAAGCGCAGTCAGGATGTTCGTGATTAAGGGCAGACAGGATAGTTGTGTGATGAAGGGCTGTCAGGATGTTTGTCTGGTGAAGGGTTGTTAGGATGTCTGTCATGAATGGCAGTCATGATTATTGTCTGATGAAGGGTAGTCAGGATGTCTGTGTGGTGAAGGGCAGTCAGGATGTTTGTGTGATCAGGGGCGGCCAAAGTGTTTTTCTTGCAAAGGGCATTCAGGATGCTTTAGTGATGAAGGGAAGTCAGGAGGTTTGTTTGGTGAAGGGCAGTCAGATTTTATGTATGATGAAGGCCAGTCAGGATGTTTGTGATTAAGGGTAGTCAGGATGTTTGTGTGATGAATGGCAGTCAGGATATTTGTGTGATGAAGGGTACACAGGGTGCCTGTGTGATGAAGGTCAGTCAGGATGTTTGTTTGACGAAGGGCAGTCAGGCTTTTGCGAGATGAAGGGAATTCAAGGGTTTGTGGGATAAAGAATAGTCATGATATTTTTGTGATGAAGGACAGCCAAAATGTTTGTGTGATAAAGGGCAGTCATGATGTTAGAGTGATGAAGGGCAGTCAGGATGTTTGTGTGGTGACGGGCAGTCAGGATGTTTGCGTGGTGAAGGGCAGTCAGAATGTTTTTCTTGTGAATGGCAGTCAGGATGTATGTGTGGCGAAGGCGAGTCAGGATGTTTGGTGAAGGGCAGCCAGGATGTTTGTATAATGAAGGGCAGTCAGAATGTATTTGTGATGAATGGCAGTCAGGATGTTTGAGTGATTAAGGGCAGCTAGGATAGTTGTGTGGTGAAGGGCTGTCAGGCTGCTTGTGTGACGAAAAGCAGTCAGGATGTTTGTGTGATGAAGGGCAGCCGGGATGCTTGTGTGACGAAGTGGAGTCAGAATGTTTGTGTGATGAAGGGTAGTCAAGATGTTTTAATGATGAAGGGCTGTCAGGATGCTTGTGTGATGAAGGGCAGTCACGGTTTTTTTTGATGAAGGGCAGTAAGGATGTTGGTCTGATGAAGCGCAGTTAGGATGTCTGTGTGATGAAGGGCAGTCAGTGTGTTTGTGTGATGAAGGATGATTCTGACATTTGTGTCATGAATGGCAATATGGATGTTTGTGTGTTGAAAGGCAGTCAGGATGTTTGTGTGGTGAAGGGCAACCAGGATGTTTGTGTGATGAAGGGCAGTCTGGATGTTTGTGTGATGAAGGGTAGTAAAGATATTTGTGTGATGAAGGGCAGTCAGGATGTTTTTGTGACGAAGAGCAGTCAGGGTGTTTGTGTGATGCGGGGCAGTATGGATAACTATGTGATATAGTGTATTCAGGATGATTGTGTGATGGAAGGTAGTAAGGATGTTTGTGTGATGAAGGGAAATCACGATGTTTGTATGATGAAGGGCAGTCAGGATGTTTATTTGATGAAGAACAGCCAGGGTGTTTGTGTGATGAGGGGCAATAAAGACGTTTGTGTGATGAAGGGTAGTCAGGGTGTTTTTGTGATTAAGGGCAATCAGAATGTTTGTGTGATGAAGGGCAGTGGGGATGTTTGTATGATGATGGGCAGTGGGGATGTCTGTGTGATGAAGGGCACTCAGTGTGTTTGTGTGGTAAAGGGTAGTCATGAAATTTGTTTGATAAAGGGCAGTCAAGATGTTTGTGTGATGAAGGGAAGTCAGGATGTTTGTATATTGAAGGGCAGTCGGAAGGTTTTTGTGGTGAAGGGCAGTCAGCATGCTTTTGTGATGAAGGGCAGTCAGGATGTTTTTTGTGGAGAAGGGAAGTCAGGATGTTTGTGTGATGAAGGGCAGTCAGGATGCTTGTATATTGAAGGACAGTCAGGATGTTTGTGTGAAGAAGGGCAGTCAGGATGTTTTTGTGGTGAAGCTCAGTCAGGATGTTTGTGTGATGATGGTTAGCAAGGATGTTTGTGTGATGAAGGGCAGTCAGAATGTTTGCGTGATGAGGGGCAGCCAGAATGTCAGAATTTTTGTATATTGAAGGACAGTCAGTATGTTTGTGTGATGACGGGCAGTCAGGATATTTGTGTGGTGAAGAGCAATCGGAATGTTTTTCTTGTATAGGGCAGTAAGGATGTTTCTGTGATGAAGGGTAGCCAGGATATTTGTGTGATGAAGAAGAGCAAGGATGTTTGTGTGATGAAGGGCAGTCAGGAGGTTTGTGTGATGAATGACATAAAGGATATTTGTGTGGTGAAGGGCCGACATGAAGTGTGTGTGTGTGTTGAAGGGTAGTCAGGATGTTTGTTTGCTGAGCGGCAGTCAGGATGTTTTTGTGCATAAGGGCAGTCAGGATGTTTGTGTGCATAAGGGCAGTCAGGATGTTTGTATGATGGGGTAGTCAGGATATTTGTGTAATTAAGTGCAGTCAGGGTGTTTGTGTGATGAATGACCGTCAGGATGTTTGTCTGGTGAAGGGCCGTCTAAATGTTTTTGTGATGAAGGGCAGTCAGGATGTTTTTGTGATGAAGGTTAGTCAGGATGTGTGTGAGGTGAAGGGCAGTCAGGATGTTTGTGTGATGAGGGGCAGCCTGAATGTTTTTTCTGTGAAGGGCAGTGAGGATGCTTATGTGATGAAAGACAGTCAAGATGTTTGTCTGGTGAAGGGCCGTCTGGATGTTTTTGTGATGAAGGGCAGTCAGGATGTGTTTGTGATGAAGGTTAGGCAGAATATGTGTGAGGTGAAGGGCAGTCAGGATGTTTGTGTGATGAGGGGCAGCCTGAATGTTTTTTTCTGTGAAGGGCTGTGAGCATGCTTATGTGATGAAAGGCAGTCAGGATGTTTGTGTGATGAAGGGCAGTCAGGATGTTTGTGATTATGGGCTGTCAATATATTTGTGATGAAGGGCAGTCAGGATGTTTTTGTGATGAAAGACAACCAGGATGTTTGTGTGATGAAAGGGAGTCAGGATGTTTGTGTGATGAAGGGCAGTCAAGATGTTTTTATGATGAAGGGTAGTCAGAATGTTCGTCTGATGAAGTGCAGTCAGGGGGTTTTTGTGATGAAAGGCAGTCAGGGTATTTGTGTGATGAAGAACAGTAAGGATGTTTGTTTGATGAAGGACAGTCAGGATGTTTGTGTAATGAAGGGTAGTCAGGATGTCTGTGTGGTGAAGGGCAGTCAGGATGTTTGTGTAATGAAGGGCAGCCCGAATGTTTTCCCTGTGAAGGGCAGTGAGGATGCTTGTGTGATGAAAAGTAGTCAAGATGTTTGTGTGGTGAAGGGCAGTCAGGATGTTTGTGTGATGAAGGGCAGTCAGGATGTCTGTGTGGTGAAGGGCAGTCAGGATGTTTGTGTAATGAGGGGCAGACCGAATGCTTTCCTGTGAAGGGCAGTGAGGATGCTTGTGAGATGAAAGGCAGTCAGGATGTTTGTGTGGTGAAGGGTAGTCAGGATGTTTGTGTGATGAAGGGCAGTCAGAATGTTTGTGATTACGGGCAGTCAATATATTTGTGATGAAGGGCAGTCAGGATGTTTTTGTGATGACAGGCAACCAGGATATTTGTGTGATGAAACGGAGTCAGGATGTTTGTGTGATGAAGGGCAGTCAGGATGTTTTTGTGATGAGAGTCAGAATGTTCGTGTGACGAAGTGCAGTTAGGGTGTTTTTGTGCTGAAAGGCAGTCAAGGTGTTTGTGTGATGAAGGGCAGTAAGGATGTTTGTTTGATGAAGGGCAGTCGGGATATTTGTGTGATAAAGTGTAGTCAGGGTGTTTGTTTGATGAAGGGCAGTCAGGATGTTTGAGTGATGAAGGGCAGTCTGGATGATTGTTTGATGAAGGGCTGTCAGGATATTTGTGTGATGAAGGGGAGTCACGATGTTTGTGTGGTTAAGGGCAATCAGGATGTTTGTGTGTTGAATGGCAGTGAAGACATTTGTATGATGAAGGGCGTTCAGGATGTTTGTGTGGTGAAGGGCAGCCAGGAAGTTTGTGTGTTGAAGGGCAGTCAGGAATTTTGTGTGATGAAGGGCGGTCAGGATGTTTGTTTGATGAAGGGCAGTCAGGGTATTTGTATGATGATGGACAGTCATGATGTTTGTGTGATGAATGGGCAGTCAGGATGTTTGCGTGATGAAGGACAGTCAGTGGGTTTGTGTGATGAAGGGAAGTCAAGATGTTTGTGTTATAAAGGGCAGTCAGGTTGTTTGTGTGATGAAGGGCAGCCAGTGTGTTTGTTTATTGAAGGGCAGTGAGAATGATTTTCTGGTGAGGGGCCGTCAGGATGTTTTTGTGATGAAGGTCTGTCAAGATATTTGTTTGATGAAGGGTAGTCAGGATGTCTGTGTGGTGAAGGGCAGTCAGGATGTTTGTGTAATGAAGGGCAGCCTGAATGTTTTTCCTGTGAAGGGCAGTGAGGATGCTTGTGTGATGAAAGGCAGTCAGGATGTTTGTGTGATGAAGGGCAGTGAGGATGTTTGTGATTAAGGGCATTCAAGATATTTGTGTGATGAAGGGCAGTCAGGATGTTTTGTGATGAAGTGCAACCAGAATGATTGTGTAATCAAAGGGAGTCAGGATGTTTGTGTGATGAAGGGCAGTCAGGATGTTTGTGTGATGAATTAGTGCGAGAATGTTCGTGTGATGAAGGGCAGTGATGTTGTTTGTGTAATGAAAGGCAGTCAGAGTGTTTGTGTGATGAAGGGAAGTCAGGATGTTTATTTGATGAAGGGCAGTCAGGATACTTGTGTGATGAAGGGCACTCAGGGTGTTTGTTTGATGAAGGGCAGCCACGATATTTGTGTGATGAAGGGCGGTTAGAATGTTTGCGTGATGAAGGGCAGTCAGGGTATTTGTGAGACGAAGGGTAGTCATAACATTTGTCTGACGAAGGCAGTCGGAATGATTGTGTGATGAAGGGTAATCAGGGTGTTTGTGTGATGAAGGATAGTCATGATATTTCTGTTATGAATGAGTATAAGGAAGTTTGTGAGATGAAGGGCAGTCACAGTGTTTTTGTGGTAAAAAGGCAATCAGGATATTTGTGTGATGAAGGGCAGTAAGGATACTTGTATGATGAAGGGCAGACAGGATGTTTGTGTGGTGAAGCGCAACCGGGATGTTTGTGTGATGAAGGGCAGTCTGGATGTTCGTGTGATGAAGGGTAGTAAAGATGTTTGTGTGATGAAAGTCAGTCAGGATGTTTGTCTGATGAAGAGCAGTCAGGGTGTTTGTGTGATGAGGGGCAGTAAGGATGATTGTGTGGTGATTGATATTCAGGATGACTGTGTGATGAAAGGCAGTCAGGATATTTGTGTGATGAAGGGCAGTCACGATGTTTGTGTGATGAAGGGCAGTCAGGATATTTGTGTGATGAAAGGCAGTCACGATGTTTGTGTGGTTAGGGACAATCAGGATGTTTGTGTGTTGAATGGCAGTGAGGATCTTTGTATGATGAAGGGTAGCCATGAAGTTTGTGTGATTAAGGGCAATCAGGATATGTGTGTGATGAATAGCAGTCATGTTTTTGTAATGAAGGGCAGTGAGGATGATTGTGTGATGACGAGCAGTCAGGATGTTTGCGTGATGAGGGGCAGTCATAGTGTTTGTGTGATGAGTGGCAGTAAGGATGTTTGTGTGATGAAGGGCTGTCACGATGTTTGTGTGGTTAGGGGCAATCACGATGTTTGTGTGTTGAATGGCAGTGAGGATGTTTGTATGATGAAGGGTAGTCAGGGTGTTTTTGTGGTGAATGGGTAGTCAGGATATTTGCGTGATGAAGGGCAGTCAATGGGTTTGTGTGATGAAGGGATGTCAAGATGTTTTTGTTATGAGGGGCAATCAGGATGTTTGTGTGATGAAGGTTAGCCAGTGTGTTTTTGTACTGAAAGGCAGTGAGAATGACTTTCTGGTGAGGGGCGGTCAGGATGTTTTTATGATGAAGGTCTCTCAGGTTGTTTGTTTGATGAAGTGTAGTCAGGATGTCTGTGTGGTGAGGGCAGTTAGGATATTTGTTTAATAAAGGGCAGGCTGAATGTTTTTCCTGTGAAGGGCAGTGAGGATGCTTTTGTGATGAAAGGCAGTCAGGATGTTTGTGTGGTGAAGGGCAGTCAGAATGTTTGTGTGATGAAGGGCAGTCAGGATGTATGTGATTACGGGCATTCAAGATATTTGTGTGATGAAGGGCAGTCAGGATGTTTTGTGATGAAGTGCAACCAGAATGATTGTGTAATGAAAGGGAGTCAGGATGTTTGTGTGATGGAGGGCAGTCAGGATGATTGTGTGATGAATTAGAGCGAGAATGTTCGTGTGTTAAAGGGCAGGGAGGTTGTTTGTATGATGAAGTGCAGTCAGGATGTTTGTGTGATGAAGGGCAGTCAGGATGTTTGTTTGCTGAAGGGCAGTCAGGATATTTGCGTGATGAATGGCACTCAAGGTGTTTGTTTGATGAAGAGCAGCCACGATGTTTGTGTGATGAAGGGCGGTTAGGATGTTTGCGTGATGAAGGGCAGTCAAGGTATTTTTGCGATGAAGGGTAGTCATAACATTTGTTTGATGAAGAGCAGGTAGAATGATTGTGTGATGAAGGTTAATCAGGGTGTTTGTGTGGTGAAGGATAGTCATTACGTTTCTGTTATGAATGGCTATAAGGAAGTTTGTGAGATGAAGGGCAGTCACAGTGTTTTGTGGTGAAGGGTAATCAGGATATTTGTGTGATGAAGGGCAGTAAGGATGTTTGTATGATGAAGGGCAGACAGGATGTTTGTGTGGTGAAGCGCAACTGGGATGTTTGTGTGATAAAGGGCAGTCTGGATGTTTGTGTGATGAAGGGTAGTCAAGATGTTTGTGTGGTGAAGGTCAGTCAGTATGTTTGTCTGATGACGAGCAGTCAGGGTGTTTGTGTGATGAGGGTCAGTAAGGATAACTGTGTGGTGAATGATGTTCAGGATGACTGTGTAATGAAAGGCAGTCAGGGTATTTGTGTGATGAAGGGCAGTAACGATGTTTGTGTGATGAAGGGCAGTCAGGATGTTTGTGTAATGAAGGGCAGTCACGATGTTTGTGTGGTTAGGGACAATCAGGATGTTTATGTGTTGAATGGCAGTGAGGGCAATTAGGATGTTTGTGTGATGAATAGCAGTCATGTTTTTGTAATGAAGGGCAGTCAGGATGATTGTGTTATGTAGGACAATCATAGTGTTTGTGTGATGAGGGGCAGTAAGGATATTTGTGTGATGAAGGGCAGTCACGATGTTTGTGTGGTTAGGGGCAATCACGATGTTTGTGTGTTGAATGGCAGTGAGGATGTTTGTATGATGAAGGGTAGTCAGAATGTCTTTGTGATGAATCGGCAGTCAGGATATTTGCGTGATGAAGGGCAGTCAGTGGGTTTGTGTGATGAAAGGGAGTCAGGATATTTGTGTGACAAAGGGCAGTCAGGGTGTTTGTTTGATGAAGGACAGTCATGATGTTTGTGTGATGAATGGGCAGTCAGGACATTTGCGTGATGAAGAGCAGTCAGTGGGTTTGTGTGATGAAGGGTAATCATGAAATTTTTTTGATGAAGGGCAATCAGGATGTTTGTGTGATGAAGGGAAGTCAGGATGTTTGTGTGATGAAGGGCAGTCAAGATGTTTGTGTGGTAAAGGGCAACCAGGATGTTTGTATATTGAACGAAAGTCAGAATGTTTTTCTGGTGAAGGACAGTCAGGATGTTTGTGTGACGAAGGGCAGTCAGGATGTTTGTTCGATGAAGGGCAGTCAGAATATTTGTGTGGTGAAGAGCAGTCGGAATGTTTTTCTTGTATAGGGCTCTCAGGATGTTTGTGTGATGAAAGGTAGCTGGGATATTTGTGTGATGAAGGGCAGTAAGGATGTTTGTATGATGAAGGGCTGACAGGATGTTTGTGTGGTGAAGGGCAACCAGGATGTTTGTGTGATGAAGGGCAGTCTGGATGTTTGTGTGATGAAGGGTAGTCAAGATGTTTGTGTGACGATGGTCAGTCAGGATGTTTGTCTGATGAAGGGCAGTCAGGGTGTTTGTGTGATGAGGGGCAGTAAGGATAATTATTGGTGAATGATGTTCAGGATGACTGTGTAATGAAAGGCAGCAGGATATTTGTGTGATGAAGGGCAGTCACGATCTTTCTGTGATGAAGGGCAGTCAGGATGTTTGTGTGATGAAGAGCATTCATGATGTTTGTGTGGTTAGGGACAATCCGGATGTTTGTGTGTTGAATGGCAGTGAGGATCTTTGTATGATGAAGGGTAGTCATGAAGTTTGTGTGATTAAGGCAGTTAGGAGATTTGTGTGATGAATAGCAGTCATGTTTTTGTAATCAAAGGCATTCCGGATGACTGTGTGATGAAGAGCAGTCAGGATATTTGTGTGATGAGGGGCAGTCATAGTGTTTGTGTGAATGGTGGCAGTAAGGATGTTTGTGTGATGAAGGGCAGTCACGATGTTTGTGTGTTTAGGGGCAATCACGATGTTTGTGTGTTGAATGGCAGTGAGGATGTTTGTATGATGAAGGGTAGTCAGGATGTTTTTGTGGTGAAGCGTAGCCAGGATGTTTGTGTGATGAAGGGCAGTCAGTGGGTTTGTGTGATGAAGGGCAGTCAGGATATTAGTGTGACAAAGGGCAGTCAGGGTGTTTGTTTGATGAAGGACATTCATGATGTGTGTATGATGAATGGGCAGTCAGGATATTTGCGTGATGAAGGGCAGTCAGTGGGTTTGTGTGATGAAGGTCTCTCAGGTTGTTTGTTTGATGAAGTGTAGTCAGGATGTTTGTGTGATGAAGGGAAGTCAGGATGTTTGTGTGACGAAGGGCAGTCAGGATGTTTGTGTGGTGAAGGGCAGCCAGGATGTTCGCGTATTGAAGGGCAGTCAGAATGTCTTTATGGTGAAGGACAGTCAGGATGTTTGTGTAATGAAGGGCAGTCGAGATGTTTATGTATTGAAGGACCGTCAGGATGTTTGTGTGACGAAGGGCAGTCAGGATGTTTGTTTGATGAAGGGCAGTCATGATATCTGTGTGGTGAAGAGCAGTCCTTATTTTTTTCTTATATAGGGCACTCAGGATGTTTGTGTGATGAAGGGTAGCCAGGATATTTGTGTGATGAAGGGGAGTCAGGCTGCTTGTGTGATGAAGGGCAGTCAGGATTTTTGTGTGATGAATGACAGTCAAGGTATTTGTGTAGTGAAGGGCAGCCATGAGCCGTGTGTGTGTGTGTTGAGGGCAGTCAGGATGTTTGTTTGGAGAAGGGCAGTTAGGATATTAGTGTGCATAAGGGCAGTCAGGTTGTTCGTGTGTTGGGGCACTCAGGATGTTTGTGTAATGAAGTGCAGTCATGGTGTTTTTTGTAATGAATGGCAGTCAGGATGTTTGTCTGGTGAAGAGTCGTAAGGATGTTTGTTTGCTGAAAGGCAGTCAGGATGTTTGTGTGATGAAGGGTGGTCGAAATGTCCATGTGGTGAAGGGCAGTCAGGAAGTTTGTGTGATGAGGGGCAGCCAAAATATTTTTCCTGTGAAGGGCAGCGAGAATGCTTGTGTGATGAAGGGCAGTCAGGATGTTTGTATGGTGAAGGGCAGTCAGGATGTTTCTGATAAAGAGCAATCAGGATGTTTGTGATTAACGGCAGTCAGGCTGTTTGTGTGATGAAGGGCAATCAGGATGCTTGTGTTATGAATGGCAACCAGTATGTTTGTGTGATGAAGGGATCAGGATGTTTGTGTGATGAAGGGAAGTCAGGATGTTTGTGTGATGCAAACGCGGGAGACAGCGACAATGAAAAAAAAAAAAAGAAATATATATATATATATATATATATATATATATATATATATATATATATATATATATATATATATATATATATATATATATATATATATATATATATATATATATATATATATATATATATATATATATATATATATATATATATATATATATATATATATATATATATAAAGGGCAAATGAGAGTTGGGGTGAGGAGTATCATTAAATTTTAGGGAGAATAAGAGATGTTCTGGAAGGAGGTAAATAAAGTGCGTAAGACAAGGGAGCAAATGGGAACTTCAGTGAAGGGCGCAAATGGGGAGGTGATAACAAGTAGTGGTGATGTGAGAAGGAGATGGAGTGAGTATTTTGAAGGTTTGTTGAATGTGTTTGATGATAGAGTGGCAGATATAGGGTGTTTTGGTCGAGGTGGTGTGCAAAGTGCGAGGGTTAGGGAAAATGAGTTGGTAAACAGAGAAGAGGTAGTAAAAGCTTTGCGGAAGATGAAAGCCGGCAAGGCAGCAGGTTTGGATGGTATTGCAGTGGAATTTATTAAAAAAGGGGGTGACTGTATTGTTGACTGGTTGGTAAGGTTATTTAATGTATGTATGACTCATGGTGAGGTGCCTGAGGATTGGCGGAATGCGTGCATAGTGCCATTGTACAAAGACAAAGGGGATAAGAGTGAGTGCTCAAATTACAGAGGTATAAGTTTGTTGAGTATTCCTGGCAAATTATATGGGAGGGTATTGATTGAGAGGGTGAAGGCATGTACAGAGCATCAGATTGGGGAAGAGCAGTGTGGTTTCAGAAGTGGTAGAGGATGTGTGGATCAGGTGTTTGCTTTGAAGAATGTATGTGAGAAATACTTAGAAAAGCAAATGGATTTATATGTAGCATTTATGGATCTGGAGAAGGCATATGATAGAGTTGATAGAGATGCTCTGTGGAAGGTATTAAGAATATATGGTGTGGGAGGAAAGTTGTTAGAAGCAGTGAAAAGTTTTTATCGAGGATGTAAGGCATGTGTACGTGTAGGAAGAGAGGAAAGTGATTGGTTCTCAGTGAATGTAGGTTTGCGGCAGGGGTGTGTGATGTCTCCAAGGTTGTTTAATTTGTTTATGGATGGGGTTGTTAGGGAGGTGAATGCAAGAGTTCTGGAAAGAGGGGCAAGTATGAAGTCTGTTGGGGATGAGAGAGCTTGGGAAGTGAGTCAGTTGTTGTTCGCTGATGATACAGCGGTGGTTGCTGATTCATGTGAGAAACTGCAGAAGCTGGTGACTGAGTTTGGTAAAGTGTGTGAAAGAAGAAAGTTAAGAGTAAATGTGAATACGAGCAAGGTTATTAGGTACAGTAGGGTTGAGGGTCAATTCAATTGGGAGGTGAGTTTGAATGGAGAAAAACTGGAGGAAGTGAAGTGTTTTAGATATCTGGGAGTGGATCTGGCAGCGGATGGAACCATGGAAGCGGAAGTGGATCATAGGGTGGGGGAGGGGGCGAAAATTCTGGGAGCCTTGAAGAATGTGTGGAAGTCGAGAACATTATCTCGGAAAGCAAAAATGGGTATGTTTGAAGGAATAGTGGTTCCAACAATGTTGTATGGTTGCGAGGCGTGGACTATGGATAGAGTTGTGCGCAGGAGGATGGATGTGCTGGAAATGAGATGTTTGAGGACAATGTGTGGTGTGAGGTGGTTTGATCGAGTAAGTAACGTAAGGGTAAGAGAGATGTGTGGAAATAAAAAGAGCGTGGTTGAGAGAGCAGAAGAGGGTGTTTTGAAATGGTTTGGTCACATGGAGAGAATGAGTGAGGAAAGATTGACCAAGAGGATATATGTGTCGGAGGTGGAGGGAACGAGGAGAAGAGGGAGACCAAATTGGAGGTGGAAAGATGGAGTGAAAAAGATTTTGTGTGATCGGGGCCTGAACATGCAGGAGGGTGAAAGGAGGGCAAAGAATAGAGTGAATTGGAGCGATGTGGTATACCGGGGTTGACGTGCTGTCAGTGGATTGAATCAAGGCATGTGTATGGGGGTGGGTTGGGCCATTTCTTTCGTCTGTTTCCTTGCGCTACCTCGCAAACGCGGGAGACAGCGACAAAGCAAAAAAAAAAAAAAAAAAAATATATATATATATATATATATATATATATATATATATATATATATATATATATATATATATATATATATATATATATATATATATATGTGTGTGTGTGTGTGTGTGTATACTTATGTATATAAATATAAACCTATGTGTATCTCTTTTTAAACCAGGTATTTCCAATCACCAGGCCTTTTTCAGCACACAAACCTACAAGCTCTTCACCCTTTCCTTTTACAACACTGAACATCCTATGTACACCAATTATACCCTGAAATGCCACATTACTCACCTTTGCATTCAAATCACCCATCGCTATAACCCGGTTGCGTGCATCAAAACTGCTAACACACTCACTCCGCAGCTCCCAAAACACTTGCCTCTCATGATCTTTTTTATCATTCCCTGGTGCATATGAACCAATATTCACCAGTCTTTCTCCATCTACTTTCAGTTTTACCCATATCAATCTAGAGCTTACTTTCTTGCACTATATCACATACTCCCACAAGTCTTGTTTCAGGAGAAGTGCTACTCCTTCCTTTGCTCTTGTCCTCTCACTAACCCCTTACTTTACTCCCAAAACATTCCCAAAACACTCTTCCCCTATACCCTTGAGCTTCATGTCACTCAGAGTAAAAACATGTAGGTTAATTTCCTCAAACATACTCCCTATCTCTCCTTTTTGCTCATCTTGGTTACATCCACACACATTTAGACACCCTAATCTGAGCCTTCGAGGAGGATGAGCACTCCCCGCGTGACTCCTTTTTCTGTTTCCGTTTTAGAAAGTGAAAATGCCAGGCGGGGAGGGTTTCTAGCCCCCAGCTCCCGTACCCTTTATTAGCCTTCTACGGCACGCGGGGAACGCATGGGAAGTATTAATTCTCTTCTATCCCCTGTCCTACGTATGTAAGTGAGACATAGCCAGAGAGCGTTAGTGGATTACGTGTTAATCAATAGGCGCGTGAAAAAGAGACTTTTGGATGTTAATGTGCTGAGAGGTGCAACTGAAGGGATGTCTGATCATTATCTTGTAGGGGCGTAGGTCAAGATCGGTAGAGGTTTTCAGAAAAGGAGAGAAAATATTGGGGTGAAGAGAGTGGTGAAAGTAAGTGAGATTGGGAAGGAGACTTGTGTGAGGAAGTACTTGGAGAGACTGAGAGCAGAATGGAAAGGTGAGAACAAAGGACGTAAGGGGGGTGGGGAGGAATGAGATGTATTCAGGGAAGCAGTGATGGATTGCGCAAAGGATGCTTGTGGCATGAGAAGCGTGGGAGGAGGGCAGATTAGAAAGGGCAGTGAGTGGTTTGATGAAGAAGTAAGATTATTTATGAAAGAGAAGAGAGAGACATTTGGACGATTTTTGTAAGGAAATAGTGCAAATGACTGGGAGATGTATAAAATAAGGAGGCAGAAGGTCAAGAGAAAGGTGCAAGAGGTGAAAAAAGAGGGCAAATGAGAGGTGGGGTGAGAGAATATCATTAAATTTTAGGGAGAATAAAAGCATGTTTTGGAAGGAGGTAAATGAAATGCGAAAGATAAGAGATCAAATGGGATCATCGGTGAAGGAGGCTAATGGGGAGGTAATAACAAGTAGTGGTGATGTGAGAAGGGGATAGAGTGAGTATTTTTACGGTCTGATGAATGTGTTAGATGATAGAGTGGCAGATATAGGTTTGGGTCGAGTTGGTGTGCGAAGTGAGAGGGTTTGGGAGAATGATTTAGTAAACAAAGAAGAGATAGTGAAAGCACTGCGGAAGATGAAAGCCGGTAAGGCGGTGGGTTTGGATGGTATTGCAGTGGAATTTATTAAAAAAGGAGGTGACTGTATTGTTGACTGGTTAGGTAAGGATATTCAATGTATGTATGGCTCATGTTGAAGTGCCGAAGGATTGGCGGAATGCATCCATAATGCCATTGTACAAAGGCAAGGGGGATAAAGGTGAGTGTTCAAATTATAGATATATATGTTTGTTGAGTATCCTGGGAAATCATGTGGGAGGGTATTAAATGAGAAAGTAAAGGTATGTACAGAACATCAGGTAGAGGAAGAGCAATGTGGTTTCAGAAGTGGTAGAGGATGTGTGGATCAGGTGTTTGCTTTGAAGAATGTATGTGAGAAATACTTGAAAAACAAATGGATTTGTATGTAATATTTATCGATCTGGAAAAGGCATATGATAGAGTTAACAGAGATGCTCTGTGGAAGGTATTAAGAGTATATGGTGTGGGAGGCAAGTTGCTAGAAGCAGTGAAAAGTTTTCATCGAGGATGTAAGGTATGTGTACGTGTAGGAAGAGAGGAAAGTGATGGTTCTCAGTAAATGTCGGTTTGCGGCAGGGGTAGTGATGTCTCAATGGTTGTTTAATTTGTTTATGGATGGGGCTGTTAGGGAGGTGAATGCAAGAGTTTTGGAGAGAGAAGCAAGTACGCAGCCTGTTGTGGATGAGAGAGCTTGGGAAGTGAGTCAGTTGTTGTTCGCTGATGATACAGCGCTGGTGGCTGATTCGAGTGATAAACTGCAGAAGTTGGCGACTGAGTTTGGTAAAGTGTGTGTGAAAGACGAAAGCTGAGAGTAAATGTGAATAAGAGCAAAGTTATTAGGTAAAGTAGGGTTGAGGGGCAAGTCAATTGGGAGGTAAGTTTGACTGGAGAAAAACTGGAGGAAGCGAAGTGTTTTAGATATCTGTGAGTGGTTTTGGCAGCGGATGGAACCATGGAAGCGGAAGTGAGTCACAGGGTTGGGGAGAGGGCGAAAGTCGTGGGAGCGTTAAAACATGTGTGGAACACGAGAACATTATCTCGGAGAGCAAAAATGGGTATGTTTGAAGGAATGGTGGTTCCAAGAATGTTATATGGTTCCGAGGCGTGGGCTATAGATAGGGGTTGTGCTAAGGAGGGTGGATGTGCAGGAAATGAGATGTTTGAGGACAGTATGTGGTGTGAGGTGGTTTGATCGAGTAAGTAATGAAAGGGTAAGAGAGATGTGTGGTAATAAAAAGAATGTGGTTGAGAGAGGAGAAGGGGATGTTTTGAAATGGTTTGGCCACATGGAAAGAATGAGTGAGGAAAGATTTCAGGCCTCAGGGTTTGAAGTATCTAAATCTTTTTGATCACTTTACTGACTTCAGTGTTTTTGAGGACGTTCTCTTGATATACCCATGAAACAGTCAGCGTGACTCTCTCCTGTAAACTAAGAAACTTGGATTTAGTTGTATTCTGACTGTTCGGTTTATTAGCAATTTCAGTGTATTTTTATATACACTATGTCTTATATTCCATGTACTTACACCTTACTTTGTATTGTTGTCAATATCATGATATCATCTATACTGTCTTGTGCGTTGATCGCATTTTCATACTCTTTATGTCACCTTACTCCAACATGCGCTGGCCTTCCTGTGTGTTGTCACCAGTACGGGTAACATTGTTCCACTGTATTTCCTGACAGGACGAAGGCCCCTCTGGGTTCCTGGATCCAGTTTTGCCTGCCTGTTATCCTCCTTTGCCGATGATCTGTGTCCATTCTTCGTTCTTTGCTTGCTTCCACCTTCTCCTTGCTATGTGCCTCGTACTCACACCATCACACATTCATCCACACATACCCACGCCCAACCACCGATTCCTGTTATAACACCTTCGATACATACACATGCAGTGAAAGAAGGACTCAGCATGAACATCATCTAGCGGGAAGTACCTGTAAACTGCAGGTATCTTTTTCTAAGAGTTACATGGGAGTTGACATCATCCCTAAACTGTCTCCAGATTCCCACATTAGGGAAATAACAGAGGAGAAAATTCATTTATTGGCAAATATTAGAACAACATTCAAGTATGATACGATTCAGCAAGCTACTTACATCCGACATAAGGCCAAAATCAGGATATCCTAAAGTCTGGTCACTACACTTAAGCAGCAAAAAAAAAAAAAAAACTAATAGAGAAGATCCAGAGGAGCAAAACAAGATGAAGCCTAAACTTAGAGAGTAACGGATGACCTGATCACAACCTTAAAGTTAGCTCGACGACGTAGACAGTGAACAGATCTTCAAGAAGGCCATTACATGAAATTAAGCAAAATTATTGTTATGAAAGATGTCAGGGGGATCTGTTATAGTACTATACAAGTAGAGTAAGAATGGAACAGACTTAGGTATGAGGGTAAATGTGGAGAGCATACAGAGGTGTACAAAGTTGTATGATAGTAGAGAAAGTTTGAAATATGGAGCCACACGAGTGGTGACCTTCCTCTCCGTACTGTATAAATACGTATCTTTTTTATGTTGGAGGCTCCAGTCATGGAGAAAAGTCCACATCAAGGTCAGGCTTTAATGGAAATATAACGCGGTTAATGAAAGGAAGGCAGAAGAGACGAGGAAAAGTATTTCTACGAAGTGAAAACCCTGTTCTTAGACACGTAATTAACTTAACTTACCCCCCCCCTCCATCCCTGCAACACACACACACACACACACACACACACACACACACACACACACACACACACACACACACACACACACACACACACATACATACATACACACACACACACATACACACACACACACACATACATGCACAAACACACACACACACACACACACACACACACACACACACACACACACACACACACAGTCTATAGCCGCTCACAAGAACTCACAGTGCAGTTTCCTGGTAAAAATAAAACCCAAAAACCACTATCAGGTATTCACCTGACGTCCAAACCTTCCGGAAACCAAGATCTTTTTACAGCATCAGGAAAAATGATGTTGATAAACGTGTGCTCACTATAAGAAATGGAACAATGGCTGGCTACCTTGCATTAATTCCTGGGAACCTTTGATGTCAGAGACTTGCGTCTTTTATAGATACGGTTGCGCAGTGATCAGAACTGGAGATAGGTGAGTGGGGGTTAGAGCCGATATTCCTCTATGTATTGATGTCATGATGGACCTAAATTTGGCTTTGAATACCCGGATTTTTAGATAGTGTACACAGAGGTATACCTCTGACTCGCTTCGACGTTCATAATGTTTTTGCCCTGCGATTTATGAGGATATTCATTAATTCATGTCATAAGTGTTTATCTTTTGTAATTCCGTAAATCAAGGTGTAACTTTAGTGATTCATTTCAATAAGGTAGTTTTTCCTGTGTTCTTTTCAGTAAACTAGGGTGTATAATGGAATTAATTTCATGTAAGCACAAGTCTGCTCTATGTTATTCCATATCATATGTAGTACTGATACAGGAGAATGAGTAAGGTTGTGTGTGTGTGTATGTGTGTGTGTGTGTGTGTGTGTGTGTGTGTGTGTGTTTTATGGGGGGAAGAGCTTTACACTCGTGTTGTCCGTCTTTCAACCTGTATATCTGTACCGTGTCTTTCCTCTTGTGTAGGTACGTGGTTTTACATTTTTATTGGTTTTGTTTTCTTTCGTGGTATAGCTGGGTAGGGAGGGATGTCGTCCACAAGTCACACGCTCAGGGCGCTAAGTACCCACTTTTGTCCAAGTGAGTTTCTCAAAGCAGCAGCTGAACCCCTTTGCGACCACTCGACCGACGAGTGGCGCTGGGGAGTAATTCTCTGTCTTAGAAGCTTGAAAAAAAAGTAAGTCGGAGGTCCCTGGAGAGCCAGCCAGAGCTCCATTCCTCTCTGTAGGACACCCTGAGATTTGTTTGTTTCTAGGACCCCGAGACATCCATCCCTGAGATCCTTCCCTTTTTGAAAAACATCCTGAGGTCTCTACAGGTTCGCAGAACACCATTATGTCCATCCCTGTCTTGTAGGACACCCTGGGGTGATACTATGTTTGTAGGATACTCTAAGATCCATCTGTTTGCAGAATATTCTTAGATCCATTCCTGTTTGTAGGACTTTCTTAGATCCATCTGTGTATGTAGGACATCCTGAGATTCCCTTTTGTTTATTGGACGCCCAGAGATCAGTCTTTGCTTAAATGAGATTTTGAGGCCTTTCTGTATTTGTAGGACACCATGAGATCTGTCCCTGATTGTAGGATACCTTACGATTAAGATGCTATCTGAAGGACATGAACTTGTATGTAGACTCAACGTATCCCTTCCATATGTCAGCAGAGAAAGTGGAGTCTCTTGCTATTGCTACTTTTGTCGAGGGCTACAATGTGTCCACGTCTGAAGGATACTCCTACACCCGCCTGTGTTTGTAGAAGACAATCAGAGCCATGCCTGTTTGTGGGACACTCAGATCCGCCCTCATTTGTTGGACATCGTTAGATAGTTCTGTCCATAGGACATCCTGAAGAACGCTCCTTTTTGTGTTTATAAAACACCAAGAGTTCCGTAACAAATTGTATGACGTCCTAAGGTCGATCTGTATTTGTAGGAGGATTTTTCCTGTTCATAGGATACCCTGAGATCCGTCTTTGTAGGACATCCAGAAATCCATACACGTTTGGGGTACACCCTAAGATCTGTATGTGTTTTTAGGACACCATGAGATCCTTTCTTATTTGTAGGACTCCCTGAGATCCGTCCCAATTTGTAGGAAATCCTGAGATACTTCCCTGTTTCGGAGACACTCTGAGACCCTACTTTGTTGGACACCCGGAGATCCGACTCTTTGTAGGAAACTCAGAGATCCATTCATGTTTGTAGGACTCCCTAAGATCCGTCTGTGTTCGTAGAATACTGAGAGACCGGTTTCCTTTTGTAGGACACCCTGAGATCAGTTTCTGTTTGTAGAACACCCAGACATCCATCCTTGAGATCCTTCCCTGTTTGCAGAACACCCTGAGATCCGTTCCTGTTTGAAGGACACCTTGAAATATGTCCATGTTCTTACAACACGCTGATGTCCCTCTTTATTTTGTAGGACACCTAAAGGCCATAATGTGCCTGTGGGACACTCTAAATTCCTTCCCTTCTGAAGGACATCCGTGTATGTAGGACACCCTAAGATTCTCTTATGTTTGTAGAACACTTAGAGATCCGTCTCTGTTTGTATGACACTCAGAGATCTTTCTCTATTTGTAAGAGAATCTGAGATATGTCCGTTATTGTAGGACACCCAGAGATCCGTGCTTGTTTGGAAGATACCATGATATCCATTGCTGTTCGTAGGACATCCTGAGATCAATCCTTATTTGTAGGATTCTATGGAACCTGTCTTTCTTTGTGGGACACCTTGAGATCCGTCCTTGTTTGCCGGGCAATATGAAATCCACCTCTCTTTTTAGGACACTCAGAGATCTGCCCTTCGATCCTTTTATGGCTGTATGACTCCCTAAGGTCTGTTCTTTTTTTGCAGGACATCCTGGGATTATTCCAGTTTGTAAGACACCCTTAGATCCGTTCCTGCTTGAAGGACACCAAGAGATCCATCCCTGTTTTTAGGACACTAAGAGATCCATCCCTTTTTAGGACAATTTGAGATCCTTATGTATTTGTGGGACACTTTGAAATCCTAGTGTGTTTGTAGGGCACCCTGAAATTTGTTCGCTTTAATAGGACACTCAGATATCCGTCCCTCTTATGGGACATCCACTAATCTGTCTTTGTTTGTAAGACACCCTGAGATAATACTATGCTTGTAGAGCACCCAGAAGTCCGTCCCCTGCTTGTAGAGCACCCAGAAGTCCGTCCCCTGCTTGTAGAGCACCCGGAAGTCCGTCCCCTGCTTGTAGAGCACCCGGAAGTCCGTCCCCTGCTTGTAGAGCACCCAGAAGTCCGTCCCCTGCTTGTAGAACACCCAGAAGTCCGTCCCCTGCTTGTAGAACACCTCAAGATCAGTCTTTGTTTGCAGAACATTCGATGTCCGTCCTTATTTGTATGAAAACCTGTTGTCCGTCCCTGTTCATAGGATACCCTGAGAGTATACAGTATTTTAGGACACTTTAACATCCATCTTTGCTTGTGAAACACCTTAGATCCTTTTCATTTATAGGACACCCTTAGATCTGCCCTCGTTGGCAGGACACCCTAAGATTCTTCTTTGTTAACAGGACATAATGAGATCCGTCTGTGTATTTTGGACACAGTGAGATTTGTGTTTGTTTGTAGGACATTACTGAACCGTCCGTATTCATGGGACGTCTCCAGACCCGTCCGTGTTTGTTAGAATCTCCATGACCCTTGGTCAGGTCAGAGGCCAGAGGCTCGTGCAGCGAGAGATGAATCTCATAGAACTTGAGAACGTTTGTTTATACTCGACGTCAGAAAAGTGATATACTGTACACAATAAAAGTGTTATCTTCACGGAGCATTAGAAGCTAATGCGCCTTCTAGAACCCGGGTCTTTCAACCTTCTGAAATAGACAATGATCCTCTTAGCGAAGCTTCTGTCCTAGTCTCTCTCCTTCTCTCTCACTCACTCCCTCTGGCTGGAGGTAGCGCCAGAAGACATACAAAGAAACATCCACACACACACACACACAGACACACACACACACACACACACACACACACATATATATATATATATATATATATATATATATATATATATATATATATATATATATATATATATATATATATATATATATATATATATATATATATATATGTATATATATATATATATATACATATATATTCTCTCTTTCTTTTTTGCTTTGTCGCTGTCTCCCGCGTTTGCGAGGTAGCGCAAGGAAACAGACGAAAGAAATGGCCCAACCCACCCCATACACATGTATATACATACGTCCACACACGCAAATATACATACCTACACAGCTTTCCATGGTTCACCCCAGACGCTTCACATGCCCTGATTCAATCCACTGACAGCACGTCAACCCCGGTATACCACATCGATCCAATTCACTCTATTCCTTACCCTCCTTTCACCCTCCTGCATGTTCAGGCCCCGATCACACAAAATCTTTTTCACTCCATCTTTCCACCTCCAATTTGGTCTCCCACTTCTCGTTCCCTCCACCTCCGACACATATATCCTCTTGGTCAATCTTTCCTCACTCATTCTCTCCATGTGCCCAAACCATTTCAAAACACCCTCTTCTGCTCTCTCAACCACGCTCTTTTTATTTCCACACATCTCTCTTACCCTTACGTTACTTACTCGATCAAACCACCTCACACCACACATTGTCCTCAAACATCTCATTTCCAGCACATCCATCCTCCTGCGCACAACTCTATCCATAGTCCACGCCTCGCAACCATACAACATTGTTGGAACCACTATTCCTTCAAACATACCCATTTTTGCTTTCCGAGATAATGTTCTCGACTTCCACACATTCTTCAAGGCCCCTAGGATTTTCGCCCCCTCCCTCACACTATGATCCACTTCCGCTTCCAGGGTTCCATCCGCTGCCAGATCCACTCCCAGATATCTAAAACACTTTACTTCCTCCAGTTTTTCTCCATTCAAACTTACCTCCCAATTGACTTGACCCTCAACCCTACTGTGCCTAATTACCTTGCTCTTATTCATATTTACTCTTAAATTTCTTCTTTCACACACTTTACCAAATTCAGTCACCAGCTTCTGCAGTTTCTCACATGAATCAGCCACCAGCGCTGTATCATCAGCGAACAACAACTGACTCACTTCCCAAGCTCTCTTATCCCCAACAGACTTCATACTTGCCCCTCTTCCCAAAACTCTTGCATTCACCTCCCTAACAACTCCATCCATAAACAAATTAAACAACCATGGAGACATCACACACCCCTGCCGCAAACCTACATTCACTGAGAACCAATCACTTTCCTCTCTTACTACACGTACACATACCTTACATCCTCGATAAAAACTTTTCACTGCTTCTAACAACTTGCCTTAATACCTTCCAAAGAGCATCTCTATCAACTCCATCATATGCCTTCTCCAGATCCATAAATAATACAAACAAATCTATTTGCTTTTCTAAGTATTTCTCACAGACATTCTTCAAAGCAAACACCTGATCCACACATCCTTTACCACTTCTGAAACCACACTGCTCTTCCCTAATGAGATGCTCTGTACATGCCTTCACCCTCTCAATCAATACCCTCCCATATAATTTACCAGGAATACTCAACAAACTTATACCTCTGTAATTTGAGCACTCACTCTTATCCCCTTTGCCTTTGTACAATGGCACTATGCACGCATTCCGCCAATCCTCAGGCACCTCACCATGAGTCATACATACATTAAATAACCTTACCAACCAGTCAATAATATAGTCACCTCCTTTTTTAATAAATTCCACTGCAATACCATCCAAACCTGCTGCCTTGCCGGCTTTCATCTTCCGCAAAGCTTTTACTACCTCTTCTCTGTTTACCAAACCATTTTCCCTAACCCTCTCACTTTGCACACCACCTCGACCAAAACACCCTATATCTGCCACTCTATCATCAAACACATTCAACAAACCTTCAAAATACTCACTCCATCTCCTTCTCACATCACCATTACTTATATATATATATATATATATATATATATATATATATATATATATATATATATATATATATATATATATATATATATATATATATATATATATATATATATATATATGTATATATATATATATATATATATATATATATATATATATACATATATATATATATATATATATATATATATATATATATATATATATATATATATATATATATATATATATATATATATATATATATATATATATATATTTATATATATATATGGATCTGGAGAAGACATATGATAGAGTTGATAGAGATGCTCTGTGGAAGGTATTAAGAATATATGGTGTGGGAGGCAAGTTGTTAGAAGCAGTGAAAAGTTTTTATCGAGGATGTAAGGCATGTGTACGTGTAGGAAGAGAGGAAAGTGATTGGTTCTCAGTGAATGTAGGTTTGCGGCAGGGGTGTGTGATGTCTCCATGGTTGTTTAATTTGTTTATGGATGGCGTTGTTACGGAGGTGAATGCAAGAGTTTTGGAAAGAGGGGCAAGTATGAAGTCTGTTGGGGATGAGAGAGCTTGGGAAGTGAGTCAGTTGTTGTTCGCTGATGATACAGCGCTGGTGGCTGATTCATGTGAGAAACTGCAGAAGCTGGTGACTGAGTTTGGTAAAGTGTGTGAAAGAAGAAAGTTAAGAGTAAATGTGAATAAGAGCAAGGTTATTAAGTACAGTACGGTTGAGGGTCAAGTCAATTGGGAGGTGAGTTTGAATGGAGAAAAACTGGAGGAAGTGAAGTGTTTTAGATATCTGGGAGTGGATCTGGCAGCGGATGGAACCATGGAGGCGGAAGTGGATCTTAGGATGGTGGAGGGGGCGAAAATTCTGGGAGCCTGGAAGAATGTGTGGAAGTCGAGAACATTATCTCGGAAAGCAAAAATGGGTATGTTTGAAGGAATAGTGGTTCCAACAATGTTGTATGGTTGCGAGGCGTGGGCTATGGATAGAGTTGTGCGCAGGAGGATGGATGCGCTGGAAATGAGATGTTTGAGGACAATGTGTGGTGTGAGGTGGTTTGATCGAGTAAGTAACGTAAGGGTAAGAGAGATGTGTGGAAATAAAAAGAGCGTGGTTGAGAGAGCAGAAGAGGGTGTTTTGAAATGGTTTGGGCACAAGGAGAGAATGAGTGAGGAAAGATTGACCAAGAGGATATATGTGTCGGAGGTGGAGGGAACGAGGAGAAGAGGGAGACCAAACTGGGGGTGGATAGATGGAGTGAAAAAGATTTTGTGTGATCGGGGCCTGAACATGCAGGAGGGTGAAAGGAGGGCAAGGAATAGAGTGAATTGGAGCGATGTGGTATACCGGGGTTGACGTGCTGTCAGTGGATTGAATCAGGGTATGTGAAGCGTCTGGGGTAAACCATGGAAAGCTGTGTAGGTATGTATATTTGCGTGTGTGGACGTATGTATATACGTGTATGGGGGTGGGTTGGGCCATTTCTTTCGTCTGTTTCCTTGCGCTACCTCGCAAACGCGGGAGACAGCGACAAAAAAAAAAAAAATATATATATATATATATATCTATATATATATATATTTATATATATATATATATATATATATATATATATATATATATATATATATATATATATATATATATATATATATATATATATATATATATATATATATGGCTATGGATAGAGTAGTGCGCAGGAGGGTGGATGTGCTGGAAATGAGATGTTTGAGGAAAATATGTGGTGTGAGGTGGTTTGATCGAGTAAGTAATGTAAGGGTTAGAGAGATGTGTGGTAATAAAAAGAGCGTGGTTGAGAGAGCAGAAGAGGGTGTTTTCAAATGGTTTGGGCAAATGGAGAGAATGAGTGAGGAAAGATTGACCAAGATGATATATGTGTCGGAGGTGGAGGGAAAGAGGAGAAGTGGGAGACCAAATTGGAGGTGGAAAGATGGAGTGAAAAAGATTTTGAGTGATCGGGGCCTGAACATGCAGGAAGGTGAAAGGCGGGCAAGGAATAGAGTGACTTTGATCGACGTGGTATACCGGGGTCGACGTGCTGTCAATGGATTGAATCAGGGCATGTGAAGCGTCTGGGGTAAACCATGGAAAGCTCAGTGGGGCCTGGATGTGGAAAGGGAGCTGTGGTTTCGGGCATTATTGCATGACAGCTAGAGACTGAGTGTGAACAAATGGAGCCTTTGTTGTCTTTTCCTAGCGCTACCTCGCACACATGAGGGGGGAGGGGGATTTTATTCCGTGTGGCGAGGTGGCGATGGAAATAAATAAAGGCAGATAGTGTAAATTGTGTGCATGTGCATATATGCATATGTCTGTGTATGTATATATATGTGTACATTGAGAGATATGGGGACATGTATGTATATACCTGTATGTATATATATACATGTGTATGGGGGTGGGTTAGGCCATTTCTTTCGTCTGTTTCCTTGCGCTACCTTGCAAACGCGGGAGACAGCGACAAAGCAAAATAATATATATATATATATATATATATATATATATATATATATATATATATATATATATATATATATATATATATATATATATATATATATATATATATATATATATAACCAAGATGTGAAAAAATGAGAGATAGGTAGTACGTTTGAGGAAAGGAACCTGGATGTTTTGGCTCTGAGTGAAACGAAGCTCAAGCGTAAAGGGGAAGAGTGGTTTGGGAATGTCTTGGGAGTAAAGTCAGGGGTTAGTGAGAGGACAAGTGCAAGGGAAGGAGTAGCACTACTCCTGAAACAGGAGTTGTGGGAGTATGTGATAGAATGTAAAAAAAAGTAAATTCTAGATTAATATGGGTAAAACTGAAAGTTGATGGAGAGAGATGGGTGATTGTTGGTGCATATGCACCTGGGCATGAGAAGAAAGATCATGAGAGGCAAGTGTTTTGGCAGCAGCTGAATGAGTGTGTTAGTGGTTTTGATGCACAAGACCGGGTTATAGTGATGGGTGATTTGAATGCAACGGTGATTAATGTGGCAGTTGAGGGAATAATTGGTATATATGGGGTGTTCAGTGTTGTAAATGGAAATGGTGAAAAGCTTGTAGATTTATGTGCTGAAAAAGGACTGGTGATTGGGAATACCTGGTTTAAATAGCGAGATATACATAAGTATATGTAAGTAGAAGAGATAGCCAGAGAGCGTTATTGGATTACGTGTTAATTGACAGGCGCGCGAAAGAGAGAGTTTTGGATGTTAATGTGCTGAGAAGTGCAACTGGAGGGATGTCTGATCATAATCTTGTGGAGGCGAAGGTGAAGATTTGTATGGGTTTTCAGAAAAGAAGAAAGAATGTTGGGGTGAAGAGGGTGGTGAGAGTAAGTGAGCTTGGGGAGGAGACTTGTGTGAGGAAGTACCAGGAGAGACTGAGTACAGAATGGAAAAAGGTGAGAACAAAGGAGGTAAGGGGAGTGGGGGAGGAATGGGATGTATTTAGGGAAGCAGTGATGGCTTGCGCAAAAGATGCTTGTGGCATGAGAAACGTGGGAGGTGGGTTGATTAAAAAGGGTAGTGAGTGGTGGGATGAAGAAGTAAGATTATTAGTGAAAGAGAAGAGAGAGGCATTTGGACTATTTTTGCAGGGAAAAAATGCAAATGAGTGGGAGATGTATAAAAGAAAGAGGCAGGAGGTCAAGAGAAAGGTGCAAGAGGTGAAAAAGAGGGCAAATGAGAGTTGGGGTGAGAGAGTATCATTAAATTTTAGGGAGAATAAAAAGATGTCTTGGAAGGAGGTAAATAAAGTGCGTAAGACAAGGGAGCAAATGGGAACTTCAGTGAAGGGGGCTAATGGGGAGGTGATAACAAGTAGTGGTGATGTGAGAAGGGGATGGAGTGAGTATTTTGAAGGTTTGTTGAATGTGTTTGATGATAGAGTGGCAGATATAGGGTGTTTTGGTCGAGGTGGTGTGCAAAGTGAGATGGTTAGGGAGAATGATTTGGTAAACAGAGAAGAGGTAGGAAAAGCTTTGCGGAAGATGAAAGCCGGCAAGGCAGCAGGTTTGGATGGTATTGCAGCAGAATTTATTAAGAAAGGGGGTGACACTATTGTTGACTGGTTGATAAGCTTATTTAATGTATGTATGAGTCATGGTGAGGTGCCTGAGGATTGGCGGAATGCGTGCATAGTGCCATTGTACAAAGGCAAAGGTGATAAGAGTGAGTGCTCAAATTACAGAGGTATAAGTTTGTTGAGTATTCCTGGTAAATTATATGGGAGGGTATTGATTGACAGGGCGAAGGTACGTACAGAGCATCAGATTGGGGAAGAGCAGTGTGGTTTCAGAAGTGGTAGATGATGTGTGGATCAGGTGTTTGCTTTGAAGAATGTGTGTGAGAAATATTTAGAAAAGCAAATGGATTTGTTTGTATTATTTATGGATCTGGAGAGGGCATATGATAGAGTTGATAGAGATGCTCTGTGGAAGGTACTAAGAATATATGGTGTTGGAGGCAAATTGTTAGAAGCAGTGAAAAGTTTTTATCAAGTATGTAACGCATGTGTACGTGTAGGAAGAGAGGAAAGTGATTGGTTCTCAGTGAATGTAGGTTTGCGGCAGGGGTGTGTGATTTCTCCATAGTTGTTTAATTTGTTTATGGCTGGGGTTGTTAGGGAGGTGAATGCAAGAGTTTTTTTGAAAGAGGGGCAAGTATGAAGTCTATTGTGGATGAGAGAGCTTGGGAAGTGAGTCAGTTGTTGTTCGCTGATGATACAGCGCTGGTGGCTGATTCATGTAAGAAACTGCAGAAACTGGTGACTGAGTTTGGTAAAGTGTGTGAAAGAAGAGAGTTAAGAGTAAATGTGAATAAGAGCAAGGTTATTAGGTACAGTAGGGTTGAGGGTCAAGTCAATTGGGAGGTAAGTTTGAATGGAGAAAAACTGGAGGAAGTAAAGTGTTTTAGATATCTGGGAGTGGATCTGTCAGCGGATGGAACCATGGAAGCGGAAGTAAATCATAGGGTGGGGGAGGGGGCGAAAATCTTGGGAGCCCTGAAGAATGTGTGGAAGTCGAGAACATTATCTCGGAAAGCAAAAAATGTCTATGTTTGAAGGAATAGTGGTTCCAACAATGTTGAATGGTTGCGAGGCGTGGGCTATGGATAGAGTTGTGCGCAGGAGGGTGGATGTGCTGGAAATGAGATGTTTGAGGACAATATGTGGTGTGAGGTGGTTTGATCGAGTAAGTAATGTAAGGGTAAGAGAAATGCGTGGAAATAAAAAGAGCGTGGTTGAGAGAGTAGAAGAGGGTGTTTTGATATGGTTTGGGCACATGGAGAGAATGAGTGAGAAAGATTGACCAAGAGGATATATGTGTCGGAGGTGGAGGGAACGAGGAGAAGTGGGAGACCAAATTGGAGGTGGAAAGATGGAGTGAAAAAGATTTTGAGTGATCGAGGCCTGAACATGCAGGAGGGTGAAAGGCGGGCAAGGAATAGAGTGAATTGGATCGGTGTGGTATACCGGGGTTGACGTGCTGTCAGTGGATTGAATCAGGGCTGTGAAGCGTCTTGGGTAAACCATGGAAAGTTGCGTGGGGCCTGGATGTGGAAAGGGAGCTGTGGTTTCGGGCATTATTGCATGACAGCTAGAGACTGAGTGTGAACGAATGGGGCCTTTGTTGTCTTTTCCTAGCGCTACCTCGCACACATGAGGGGGGAGGGGGATGGTATTCCATGTGTGGCGAGGTGGCGATGGGAATGAATAAAGGCAGGCAGTGTGAATTGTGTGCATGGGTATATATATATATGTGTCTGTGTGTGTATATATATGTGTACATTGAGATGTATAGGTATGTATTTTTGCGTGTGTGGACGTGTATGTATATACATGTGTATGGGGGTGGGTTGGGCCATTTCTTTCGTCTGTTTCCTTGCGCTACCTCGCAAACGCGGGAGACAGCGACAAAGCAAAATAAAATAAATATATATATATATATATATATATATATATATATATATATATATATATATATATATATATATATATAATGCCTGTATATGAAGGTGAAATGGCACTTTAGTAGTTCATACAATTTTATTTAACAAATTTATTCAAATCTCATCACACTTGGTTCCCGCTGTCCAATACCTACCTTTCTAGGCCAAGCACTGTCTGCTTTCTCGGGTCGTAACTCTTGTTAGGGAGAGTGATTATGGAGGATCAGGTGAAGGGTGTTGACCTGGGTAGCTGCGTGTGTCGTGAAGATCGTTTTCTATGTTTTCATGTTTTCTCAATTCCTCATTATGATTTTGTTAATGCTAGGATGGGCTTTAAAATTGCCTGGGGATATATCATAGTTCTTCGTATTAGCAATCAAGACAGATTCAATGACGTTACGTGTGGCTTGATCAGCAGGAGGGTATAAAATAACGGGATTTTCATGATCTATGGGACGATCATTTTCATGACAATGTTTAGCGATCCCAATTTTGCGGTCTCCCTTTTTGCTTTGATCCATGTAATTTGCTGGGTATCTCAACTGAATTCCACCTTGTTTCAAGTTTCTTTGCATGTCTAATTATCTCTTGGCTAGTTGACTCCAAGTTAAAGGTAACCATAAGAGGTCATCCCTCGTCTTGATTAAGACGACAACGACCGATTCCTACGTTTTTTTATCAGTGAATTTGTGTCTGGCAATTCTATAGTTCCCAGCATCCTTTCGTAAAGCATCTCTTCTTTTTCTCCACTTTCTTCCTTATCTGGTATATGATCGTTTCTACACCAGAAACTCAATGATTTACGTCCACCAACCTTCTTCTTTATCAATGTTTCTAAGTTTAGTGCCATCCACACTTCTTAGATCCTTGAAAGTGGCATTGTCAACCTCTGTGCCTCTTTAACATTCTCTAAAATATCCCGTTTATCAAACAAGTTCTGGTCCTGTTATCAACCTAGTCATAAACTTCACTGATTGCTCCATCTCTAACATTGTGTATGACTTTCTGCAGTTTCATTCAGTTCCTTGTCTACTTCCATTAGTAATGGCCCCAGATCTAATGTCCCTTTCTATGCCTATTGATCAGCTGTAGAGTTTGCACCATCTGTATCTTCCTGCCAACTATTACCGGTAAGCTCTATATATGTTTTAGTCCTTTTATATAGCATAGCTGTACAGCTTTTGGAACATCTTATTTTTCTTTTACGACGAATTCATGTTTTTCCCCTGGTTATGTTCCTCTTGAATGTCCTCCATTAACATGTATTTTTGCTAATATCTAAACACTATATTCCTGAGCTCACTAAGTTACTTTCTCATCTCTTGACTTCTCTCATAATCGTTACCTTGATCCTCCAGCTTCTGTACGTCCACCTCTAATAGCGGTAACTTGTGATCCAATTTCTTAATTGTTTCGAAATTGCATGTTTCTGGTATCGTGTGTTAATACCTATTTGTATTGTACGGGAAGGGAGTTTTACATTCGTGGGGCCCCATCTCTGGTGTGTATGTGTGTGTGTGTGTGTGTATGTGTGTGTGTGTGAATTTGGGTAAATGAATTCATAACTCATTCAGACTCACCTGCTACAGGTACTGTATACCAACACCTTGCCCGCCAACCTTGTCGAGGACAGACGTGCTCTTGTGACGCTTTCGCCTAACCAGTTTCAAACAGGTCTTTTTGTTTGTGCTTAGTGACCCAATTGAATCTTAGTGAAATCCTTTAAATCTTAGTAAAATCTTTTGAATCATAGTTTACCAGGGACTTTCTCCACAGAGAAGGTGAGAATACTCCTTGTTTGTTTTGGGACGTATTTGATAGGCTTTGAGAAACAACATGTTAGGATGAAAAGGTCGGAAGAGGAAGCTGGGTTTTGGCGGCGAAAGCGGTTGCGATACAGGAAACACACAGACATATCATCTAGGGTATATGATAAGATAGTAGGCTAACAACCGTTGAGACGAAGTTGGACGATTCTTCCTCTTTCCAAGCTGTGTGGAAAACTTATGGCCGCATTACCGAACAACAGAACGAACTCTCCACTCACAATAACGCACTAGACGATGAAGTAAACGATGATCGTAGCATCATCCTGGTCGGGGACTCTTTACCATAGGAACATAAGAAGTAAGGAACCTACAAGAGGCCTATTGGTCCATGCTGATCAGGTCCTGAGTCTGTTTACCCTATAACAACCCGCCGGAGACCATAAACACATCCAACCTTCGTTTAAACCTACCTAAAGACATAGCTTCCGGTACTGTATTTGGCAGTTTGTTCCATAAATCTACCACCCTATTCTCGAACCAATATTTACCCACATCCGACCTGAATCTATTTTTTTCTGATTTAAATCCATTATTTCTTGTCCTATCCAGTGGTCCCATTCCAAGAATCTTATTCATGTAACCTTTATCAATGCCCTTCGCCCATTTAAGAACTTCAATCATATTCCATTTGGCCTTCCTTCTCTTGAGTGTAAAATCAGTTTTTTTTTAACTTTTCTTCATAACTGAGGTTTCTAATTCCAGGGATCAATTTTTCAATCGCCTTTGTACTCTATCCAAACAATCTATATTAACTGCATGAACTCAAAACTGTACCGCATAATCCAAATGTGGTCTCACCAACGCAAGATAGAATTGCAATAATACTCTAGGAGTTTTATTGTTAACAATCCCATTAATGATTCCTAACGTCCTAGCAGCCTCATTACACACTTTAATACACTGTTGCTACGGCTAAGATCCTTGCTCACCGGTACCCCTAAATCACTTTTGCATTCTGTTTTACCAATAGTGATATTGTCCAGTTTGTAATCGGTGTTCCTCTCTTTACTCACACTAAGTGTCGTGCATTTATCTATGATGAATAATATTTCCATGTACCCACCCATTCTGATAATCTATTGAAGTCCATCTGCAAATTCATTGAATTTTCATCTGAGTCAATTTGTATCATCGGCAAATTTACTGAAGTCGTTGGTTATCCCCATATCCAAACCGTTAAAATATATAACGAACAAGAGCGGTCCCAAGACTGACCCCTGAGGAACACCACTGGCTACATTGCCCCAGTTCGATATAACTCGGTTGATGCATACCCTCGGTTTTCTGTTAGTGAGCCACGCTCTAATCCAGTCAAATACACAACTCCCGATGCCGTGTGCCGCTATTTTTCTAGGCAGACGCTCATGAGATATTCTGTCAAAAGCCTCAAGTCTAAGGATACAGTATCATAACTCTTACCCTGATCAACAGTTTCAAATACTTTATCAAAGAAGGAGAGGTTACTGAGACATGCATTCCCTTTTGTAAACCCATGTTGAGAATCCCGTAAGAGATCATGATTCTCCAAGTGTTCCTATATTTTATCCTTTATAAATGATTCGAGAAATTTCTCCACAACAGATGTCAAAGTGATAGGAAGATAATTAAAGGCAATGAATCTACCCCTTTGTCGCTTTTTCATTGTTAACTGGAACCTTTCTACAGAAACTTACATGCTCTTAATGGTCTCCCCTGCTTCACCCACACTTGACCTGACACTACCGCTAAGCTATCTAAGTCACCTGATTGACCTGACCCCACACTAACTGCACTGCTTGGTCCATCTGACCTCACCCCACCTTCATTTAGTCCCACCCAATCAACACAAACAATGTATCTATGTAGTCTCGCAAAGTTGGTCTTACGAAAGTTGGGAACGAACTTTTCATTCTCCTTCCTATTCACAGCCTTCATTATATTAGATATTATTTTCTTGTGGTCGCTATTATCTAACTGTACTCCCATCTCATCTTCATCTATAAGGTTGTTTGCATTTGTCGGTAACAAATCTAAAATGTTATCACCCCTTGTTGCTCTCGGAAAGGTGCTGTGTGAGAAAATGATCTTGGACTGTCACCATAAAATCCTCTGACTCAACAACTCCCGTATTATCTTCCCAGTTAACTGTACTGAAGTTAGAGTTACATAGAATACATACATTTTGATCACAAACCTTCCTGATTTCGTCCCAAAAAGATTCCCCCCCAGACTGTCTAATGGGATGGGTGAGGGTGAGGGTCTCTGTATAATAATCATAATAATAACTTTTCATTCTTTTCATCTATTTCGACTGTCTGTATAATAATCATAATAATAACTTTTCATTCTTTTCATCTATTTCGACCCAAATCGATTCTGTAATTTTTGTTACTTTAATGTCACTGCTGTTACAGCTCTTAAGATCATTCCTAATAGAAAGTGCTAACCCACCTCTTCTCCTATCCTTCCTATCAGTCGTATAAAGTCTGTGTCTATTGATAGAAAACCCTGATAATAGATCCTGATGATAGATCCTGATAATAGATCCTGATAATAGATCCTGATAATAGATCCTGATGATAGATCCTGATAATAGATCCTGATAATAGATCCTGATAATAGATCCTGATGATAGATCCTGATGATAGATCCTGATAATAGATCCTGATGATAGATCCTGATGATAGATCCTGATAATAGATCCTGATGATAGATCCTTTTCTTCTAATTTCATCCATGTTTCAGTAAAACATATAATAACTATATATTCGGTGTTAACTGTAGCCCTCAAATGACCAATCTTCTTTATTGAATTCCTACAATTTGTATAGTATACGTTAAATCCTTTATGATTACCTACATTACCTCCCGTTCTTATATTTCTTAAAACTTCCTTGACTAGGCTTCTCTTGGCATTTATGTCCCTGACCCTTGACCCTCGTTCTTTGAAAAAAACACCTAACGTAGAATAGACACCCTTGAAACCTCCCTCTCCAAACAACAAGCAAACTGAACAACTCCTGTCCTGGACAAATGTACCCGAGCTCTAGCATACATAGAATCTCTGCCATACAAGACGTCCCATTGATCCAGGAAGAGGCCGTCTTTCCCCCCTGCAGTATGACCCCAACCTCGAGTTGACACCAATTGCCGAGAGAGCCACCCCAGACCTCTCTCCATCTTTGGCAGGACACCACATACAATAAGGATCCCTCCCTTTTGCTAAATTTTATCTATGACCTCCTTATACTTGGTTAACAACATCCCCTCACTCCTACACTTGGTTAACAACATCCCCTCACTCCTACACTTGGCGACATCATTGTTCCCTGCGCTCAGGCAGATGATGCATTTGACCCCATTACCGGACAAGATGTCGTCCAGCCTATCCACTTCATCGCCTATCCCCGCCCCAGGGTAACAAACCGTCGTCCTATTTTTTCTATCCATTTTACAAAAAAGAACTTATCCAAATACCTAACCTGGCTGTCCTGAACAACCAGATTCTTACCTTAAGGCAGGGATACGGCATCTGCCCCTCCTTTTTCCTCTTCTACCACCTCACCTTCACTGCTTCTTGTGTTGGCGGGGAGAAGCCATTTCTACATTGTAGCTATGTCGATGGTTGGCTGGTTTTCCTGTGCCTCATACGAGACCCCTTACTGGCCACAACTGCCCAACCCGAACCACTAGTCTTATCCGACCCACCGTTATCTGCTTCTACTGAACCGCTGTTCTCTTCTGGTGTTATACTACGTACGACTCCCGAGTTTTCAAGCTCAGAGCGAAGATTACAATTTCCTTCGCTCAAGGCTTCTACTTTTCCATCTAATTCTGAAATCCTCCTGAGGAGCGATTCCATACCGCAGAACTACATTGAACATAATAAAAAGAAAGAAATACAATGTGTACTAGATCGCCAGTCAGACGGGTGGATTACCCGACTTCGGGACCTGCCTAGACACACGCCTGACTTTGACCACAATTGGAACATAACTCAAAGCTTAAAGATGTGGTACGGACGTGGGAAGCTTCTTTTCCTATAGGTGTGATGAGCACTGGAATAAGTTACTGTCAGACATTGTGAATACTAAGACTATAAATACCTTCAAAAATCGTTCAGACGCATGTTTTATAAATTCAGGAAAACTTTGAGAAAAATGCTAGAAATAAACTGTATAAACGACATCGGTAACGGAGACACTATAAGGCTAATATGCAGCAGCGGGGAGTAGGTGATAGCTTTAAAAACTACTGAGTGGAGTTACATTTTTTGTCAAGTTAAAATGCATTCATTTCTATCATCATTACTAGACAACCAAGTCGTGGGATTTGTATGTAGCATTTATGGATCTGGAGAAGGCATATGATAGAGTTGATAGAGATGCTTTGTGGAAGGTCTTCCGAGTATATGGTGTGGGAGGTAAGCTGCTAGAAGCAGTGAGATGTTTTTATCAAGGATGTAAGGCATGTGTACGAGTCGGTTTGTGGCAGGGATGTGTGATGTCCCCATGGTTGTTTAATTTGTTTATGGAAGGCGTGTCTAGGGTGGTAAATGCAAGAGTTTTGGAGAGAGGGCGAGTATGCAGTCTATTGAGGACGAGAGGGCCTGTGAAGTAAGTTGTTGTTCGCCGATGATACAGCGCTGGTGGCTGATTCGAGTGAAAGGGGAAAGTTGAGGGTAAATGTGAATGAGAACAAAGTTATTAGGTTCAGCAGGGCTGAGGGACAAGTTATATGGTATGGAAGTTTATATGGAGGAAAATTGGAGGAGTGAAGTGTTTTAGATATCTGGGAGTGGACTTGGCAGCGAATGTAACTATGGAAGCGCAAGTGAGTCAGAAGGAGGGGGAGGAAGCGAAGGTTCTGGGAGCAATGGAGAACGTTTAGAAAGAGAGAACGTTATCTCGGAGAGCGAATATGGGTATGTTTGAAGGAACAGTATTTCCAACAATATTATATAGTTGCGAGGCATGGGCTATAGATAGGGTTGTACGGAGGAGAGTAGATGTGGTAGAAATGAAATATTTGAGAACAATATGTGGTGTGAGGTGGGTTGATCGAGTAAGTAATGAAAG
>NC_092233.1:39487874-39602874 GCF_036320965.1 Panulirus ornatus
CCTAAATACATCCCATTCCTCCCCCACTCCCCTTACCTCCTTTGTTCTCACCTTTTTCCATTATGTACTGAGTCTCTCCTGGTACTTCCTTACACAAGTCCCCTCCCCAAGCTCAGTTACTCTAACCACTCTTTTCACCCCAACATTCACTCTTCTTTTCTGAAAACCCATACAAATCTTCACCTTCGCCTCCAGAATATAATGAACAAACATCACTCCAGTTGCACCTCTCAGCATATTAACATCCAAAAGTCTCTCTCTCGCTCGCCTATCAATTAACACGTCATCCAATAACGCTCTCTGGCCATCTCTCCTACTTACATACATATACTTATGCATATCTCTCTTTTTAAACCATTTATTCCCAATCACCACCCCATTTTCATCACATAAATCAACAAGCTCTTCGCCATTTCCATTTACAACCTTGAATACCCCATGTACACACATTATTCCCTCAACTGCCACATTACTCACCTTTGCATTCAGATCAAATATTAATTCATTCATTTATTTATTTATATATTTTGCTTTGTCGCTGTCTCCCGCGTTAGGGAGATAGCGCAAGGAAACAGACGAAAAAATGGCCCAACCCACCCACATACACATGTATATACATACACGTCCACACACGCATATATACATACCAATACATCTCAACCTACATATATATATATATATATATATATATATATATATATATATATATATATATATATATATATATATATATATATATATATATAATTTTTTTCTTTTTTTTTTTTTGCTTTGACGCTGTCTCCCGCGTTTGCGAGGTAGCGCAAGGAAACAGACGAAAGAAATGGCCCAACCCACCCCCATACACATGTATATACATACCTACACACACGCAAATATACATACCTACACAGCTTTCCATGGTTTACCCCAGACGCTTCACATGCCCTGATTCAATCCACTGACAGCACGTCAACCCCGGTATACCACATCGCTCTAATTCACTCAATTCCTTGCCCTCCTTTCACCCTCCTGCATGTTCAGGCCCCGATCACGCAAAATCTTTTTCACTCCATCTTTCCACCTCAAATTTGGTCTCCCTCTTCTCCTCGTTCCCTCCACCTCCGACACATATATCCTCTTGGTCAATCTTTCCTCACTCATTCTCTCCATGTGACCAAACCATTTCAAAACACCCTCTTCTGCTCTCTCAACCACGCTCTTTTTATTTCCACACATCTCTCTTACCCTTACGTTACTTACTCGATCAAACCACCTCACACCACACATTGTCCTCAAACATCTCATTTCCAGCACATCCATCCTCCTGCGCACCACTCTATCCATAGCCCACGCCTCGCAACCATACAACATTGTTGGAACCACTATTCCTTCAAACATACCCATTTTTGCTTTCCGAGATAATGTTCTCGACTTCCACACATTCTTCAAGGCTCCCAGAATTTTCGCCCCCTCCCCCACCCTATGATCCACTTCCGCTACCATGGTTCCATCCGCTGCCAGATCCACTCCCAGATATCTAAAACACTTCACTTCCTCCAGTTTTTCTCCATTCAAACTCACCTCCCAATTGACTTGACCCTGAACCCTACTGTAACTAATAACCTTGCTCTTATTCACATTTACTCTTAACTTTCTTCTTTCACACACTTTACCATATATATATATATATATATATATATATATATACGTAGAAGGCGACTAAAAGGGAAGGGAGAGGGTGGCTGGAAATCCTCCCCTCTCGGTTTTTTTTTTAATTTTCCAAAAGAAGGAACAGAGAAGGGGGCCAGGTGAGGATATTCCCTCTAAGGCCCAGTCCTCTGTTGATAACGCTACCTCGCTAATGCGGGAAATGGCGAATAGTACGAAAGAAAAAGAAAAGATATATATATATATATATATATATATATATATATATATATATATATATATATATATATATATATATATGTATATATATATATATATATATATATATATATATATATATATATATGTATATTAATATATATATATATATACACATATATATATATGATCTTTCTTCTCATGCCCAGGTACATATGCACCAATAGTCACCCATCGCTCTCCATCAACTTTCAGTTTTACCCATATCAATCTAGAATTTACTTTCTTACATTCTATCACATACTCCCACAACTCCTGTTTCAGGAGTAGTGCTACTCCTTCCCTTGTTCTTGTCTTCTCAGTAACCCCTGATTTTATATATATATATATATATATATATATATATATATATATATATATATATATATATATATATATATAAAATCAGGGGTTACTGAGAAGAGAAGAGCAAGGGAAGGAGTAGCACTACTCCTGAAACAGGAGTTGTGGGAGTATGTGATAGAATGTAAGAAAGTAAATTCTAGATTGATATGGGTAAAACTGAAAGTTGATGGATAGCGATGGGTGACTATTGGTGCATATGTACCTGGGCATGAGAAGAAAGATCATGAGAGGCAAGTGTTTTGGGAGCAGGTGAATGAGTGTGTTAGTGGTTTTGATGCACAAGACCGGGTTATAGTGATGGGTGATTTGAATGCAAAGGTGAGCACTGTGGCAGTTGAGGGAATAATTGGTATCCATGGGGTGTTCAGTGCTGTAAATAGAACTGGTTAAGAGCTTGTAGATTTATGTGCTGAAAAAGGACTGGTGATTGGGAATAACTGGTTTAAAAAGCGAGATATACATAAGTATACGTATGTAAGTAGGAGAGATGGCCAGAGAGCGTTATTGGATTATGTGTTAATTGAGAGGCGCGCGAAATAGAGACTTTTGGATGTTAATGTTCTGAGAGGTGCAACTGGAGGGATGTCTGATCATTATCTTGTGGAGGCGAAGGTGAAGATTTGTAGAGGTTTTCAGAAAAGAAGAGAGAATGTTGTGGTGAAGAAAGTGGTGAGAGTAAGTGAGCTTGGGGAGGACTCTTGTGTAAGTACCAGGAGAGACTGAGTACAGAATTGAAAAAGGTAAGAACAAAGGAGGTAAAGAGAGTGGGGGAGGAATGGGATGCATTTAATGAAGCAGTGATGTCGTGCGCAAAAGATGCTTTTGGCATGAGAAGAGTGGGAGGTGGGTTGATTAGTAAGGGAAGTGAGTTGTGGGATGAAGAAGTAAGATTATTAGTGAAAGAGAAGAGAGAGGCATTTGGACGATTTTTGCAGGGAAACAATGCAAATGAGAGGGAGATGTATAAAAGAAAGAGGCAGGAGGTCAAGAGAAAGGTGCAAGAGGTGAAAAAGAGGGCAAATGAGCGTTGGGGTGAGAGAGTATCATTAAATTTTGGGGAGAATAAAAAGATGTTTTGGAAGTAGGTAAATAAAGTGCGTATAACAAGGGAGCAAATGGGAACTTCAGTGAAGGGGGAAATGGGGAGGTGATAACAAGTAGTGGTGATGTGAGAATGGGATGGAGTGAGTATTTTGAAGGTTTGTTGAATGTGTTTCATGACAGAGTGACAGATATAGGGTGTTTTTGTCGAGGTGGTGTGCAAAGTGAGAGGGTTATGGAAAATGATTTGGTAAACAAAGAAGAGGTAGTAAAAGCATTGCGGAAGATGAAGCCGGCAAGGCAGCAGGTTTGGACGGTATTGCAGTGGAATTTATTAAAAAAGGGGTGACTGTATTGTTGACTGGCTGGTAAGGTTATTTAATGTATGTATGATTCATGGTGAGGTGCCTGAGGATTGGCGGAATGCCTAGATAGTGCCATTGTACAAAGGCAAAGGGGATAAGATTGAGTGGATGTTGGACTATTGCTATGATGAATTAGGTAAAGAACGCAATAGGCTACAAGTGTCACTAAATCGTAAGTTGGACCATCTTATTGAAAACAGCGACTGGGCCAAGAACGCAAACCCATCTTTTGTTGTAAACCTGTTTAATAAACAACTAGAGAAAGATTTCTTGCGTGCATTAGGCTATGGTTTTTGTGTGCTCTAACAGAGAAGCCAGCTGTGTTGATGTCACAAAGTCTTTTTGCAATTTAGAAAAATACAGTAATTTAAGTAATAATGACATTAATATCATTAAGGGTTTAGTGTATGCCAGTTTGTCAAAACCAGTGGAAGCTAATTGCCCTAAAAGATTCATAAGACCTTTTAATACCTTAAAAAAGACAAGGATATACATATTACTAAAGCAGATAAGGCTAACACTGTTGTGATTTTAGACAAAAGTAACTATTTATCTAAAATGAATGATCTTCTAAATGATAACACAACATATTCTAAACTTAATAAAAATCCCTTAGAATCAGTTAATTCTCACTTCAATAAGGATATGAAGTTGTTGTTGAAAGGTAACATTTCTCTTATCAAGAGTCTGTCATCTTTGTCCCTTTCATTGCCATATATGTATGGACGTATCAAAACACATAAACAAAATTTTCCAGCAAGACCTATAGTGAGTTCAGTAGGCTCCATCACATATAAATTGTCAAAATGGTTAGTTTTTTTATTAAGCCCTTTAGTGGGTAAGGTATCAAATTCTCATATCATGAACAATGTAGATTTAGTCAACAAGCTAAACAATGTCAATGTTAATTTTGATTTCAAACTAGTTAGCTTTGATGTTTCCTCAATTTTCACTAAAGTTCCAGTTGATGACCTTTCAGAATATTTATTTCTTGTGTTGGGTGATATTCATTTACCTGTTTCAAAGTCTAATTTCACTGAATTGATAAAATTGTGTATAAAAGACTGTGTATTTCAATTCAATGGAGATTATTATGCTCAAAAATTTGGTATGGCAATGGGTAACCCTCTTTCACCTGTACTAAGTAATCTTTATATGGAATTTTTTGAAACAAAATTACTAAAGGATATCCCACAATCTAATGCAATTTGGCTTAGGTATGTCGATGATGTTCTTTGTGTTTGGCCAACAAATGAACATTTACAAATATTTCTCCCCTTACTTAACAATTTAGTACCTTCCATCAAATTTACTGTAGAAAATGAAAGTAATGGTATGTTACCAGTTTTAGATTGCATGATCCATAGACAAGGACACATTTTTAAGTTTAGCATATACAGAAAACCCGCCAATGTATGCTCATATATCCATTATTACTCATCTCAACATGACAGTTAAATTATCATCATTTCAATCTATGTTCCTTAGGGCATTACGTATTTGCAGTCCAGAGTTTATTGATGATGAGTTTGAGAAGATATATTCTATTGGATCTAAGTTAAAGTACCCTAGACCTTTCATTGATTAATCCCTTAAGTTAGCAAAGAAATCATTTTATAAAGTTGAGCCCAAACCTCCCATTGACACCAAGAATCTTTTAGTTCTCCCTTCTAATAATAATTTCACTTAACTTTCCATGCTGCTTAAATCCTTTAATGTAAATATTGCATTTAGCAACAATAATAATATAAAGAAAATCTTAATCAGGAATTCACCAGAAAATTCTCTTGGTTGCATATGTAAAGTGCCTTGTGGAAACTGTGATAAATCTTATGTTGGTCAAACTGTTAAGGATCTTTCTGTTAGACTTAAGCAACTTAAATATACTATAAGAGCGGGACAAGAATCAAATGCCTTGTTTAATCATGTTAAAAACTATGATCATTGTATTGACTGGAGTAACGCCATCTCAGTTATTAACTCTAACTCAATTACCAAGAGAAATATCATTGAATCCTCTATTATTAAATACACAAATAATTATAATCTTAATATTAGTGATGGTCTATACAAATTAGATAACTTCATTGTTGATAAGATTTGTAAAATGATAAGTTTATGAACGCTCGTTGTATGTTTTGGACAATCACATGTTTACCGAATGGCGTCCTAGCTTCGTCTCTTCGATGTATATCAACTGACTGTTGTGTTTCTTCTCTTGTGTCTCCCCTGATGATGTGATTGTTGCGCGGGGTTGCACTTGGGAACTTTTCGTGTTTCGTTTTCCCCGTTGACTCATAGGAGTACCTTGGTCAGGCGCAAGATTGTGATCCTTTCCAATATATATATATATATATATATATATATATATATATATATATATATATATATATATATATATATATATATATATATATATATATATATATATATATATATATACGTATATATATATATATATATATATATATATATATATATATATATATATATATATATATATATATATATATATATATATATATATATATATATATATATATATATATATATCATATATATATATATATATATATATATATATATATATATATATATATATATATATATATATATATATATATATATATATATATATATATATATATATATATATATTATCCCTGGGGATAGGGGAGAAAGAATACTTCCCACGTATTCCCTGCGTGTCGTAGAAGGCGACTAAAAGGAGAGGGAGCGGGGGGCTGGAAATCCTCCCCTCTCACTTTTTTTTTTAATTTTCCAAAAGAGGGAACAGAGAAGGGGCCCAGGTGAGGATATTCCCTCAAGGGCCCAGTCCTCTGTTCTCAACGCTACCTCGCTGATGCGGGAAATGGCGAATAGTATGAAAGAAAGATATATATATATATATATATATATATATATATATATATATATATATATATATATATATATATATATATATATATTCTGGAAGCCTTGAAGAATGTTTGGAAGTCGAGAACATTATCTCGGTATATATATATGTATATATATATATATATATATATATATATATATATATATATATATATATATATATATGTAGGTTTGCGGCAGAGGTGTGTGATGTCTCCATGGTTGTTTAATTTATTTATGGATGGGGTTGTTAGGGAGGTGAATGAAAGAGTTTTGGAAAGAGGGGCAAGTATGAAGTCTGTTGGGGATGAGAGAGCTTGGGAAGTGAGTCAGTTGTTGTTCGCTGATGATACAGCGCTGGTGGTTGATTCATGTGAGAAACTGCAGAAGCTGGTGACTGAGTTTGGTAAGGTGTGTGAAAGAAGAAAGTTAAGAGTAAATGTGAATAAGAGCAAGGTTATTAGGTACAGTAGGGTTGAGGGTCAAGTCAATTGGGAGGTAAGTTTAAATGGAGAAAAACTGGAGGAAGTAAAGTGCTTTAGATATCTGGGAGTGGATCTGGCAGCGGATGGAACCATGGAAGCGGAATTGAATCATAGGGTGGGGGATGGGGCGAAAGTTCTGGAAGCCTTGAAGAATGTTTGGAAGTCGAGAACATTATCTCGGTAAGCAAAAATGGGTATGTTTGAAGGAATAGTGGTTCCGATAATGTTGTTTGGTTGTGAGGCGTGGGCTATGGATAGAGTTGTGCGCAGGAGGGTGGATGTGCTGGAAATGAGATGTTTCAGAACAATATGTGGTGTGAGGTGGTTTGATCGAGTAAGTAATGTAAGGGTAAGAGAGATGTGTGGAAATAAAAAGAGCGTGGTTGAGAGAGCAGAAGAGGGTATTTTGAAATGGTTTGGGCACATGGAGAGAATGAGTGCGGAAAGATTGACCAAGACGATACATGTGTCGGAGGTGGAGGGAACGAGGAGAAGTGGGAGACCAAATTGGAGGTGGAAAGATGGAGTGAAGAATATTTTGAGTGAATATGCAGGAGGGTGAAAGGAGGGCAAGGATTAGAGTGAATTGGAACGATGTGGTATACCGGGGTCGACGTGCTGTCAATAGATTGAATCAGTGCATGTTAAGCGTCTGGGGTAAACCATGGAAAGTTGTGTGGGGCCTGGATGTGGAAAGGGAGCTGTGGTTTCGGTGCATTATTACATGACAGCTAGAGACTGAGTGTGAACGAATGAGGCCTTTGTTGTCTTTTCCTTGCGCTACCTCGCACACATGAGGGGGTAGGGGGATGTTAATACATGTGTGGCGAGGTGGCGATAGGAATGAATAAGGGCAGACAGTATGAATTATATGCATATGTATATATGTATATATCTTTGTGTGTATATATATATATATGTACATTGAGATGTATAGGTATGAATATTTGCGTGGGTGGACGTGTATATGTATACGTGTGTATGGGGGTCGGTTGGGCCATTTCTTTCGTCTGTATCCTTGCGCTACCTCGCAAACGGCGGAGACGGCGACAAAGCAAAATAAATAAACAAATATATATATATATATATATATATATATATATATATATATATATATATATATATATATATATATATTAATATATATATATTATATATATATATTTATATATATTTTTTTTTTCTTTTTTTTTTTTTTGCCGCTGTCTCCCGCGTTTGCGAGGTAGCGCAAGGAAACAGACGAAAGAAATGGCCCAACCCACCCCCATACACATGTATATACATACCTCCACACACACAAATATACATACCTACACAGCTTTCCATGGTTTACCCCAGACGCTTCACATGCCTTGATTCAATCCACAGACAGCACGTCAACCCCGGTATACCACATCGCTCCAATTCACTCTATTCATTGCCCTCCTTTCACCCTCCTGCATGTTCAGGCCCCGATCACACAAAATCTTTTTCACTCCATCTTTCCACCTCAAATTTGGTCTCCCTCTTCTCCTCGTTCCCTCCACCTCCGACACATATATCCTCTTGGTCAATCTTTCCTCACTCATTCTCTCCATGTGACCAAACCATTTCAAAACACCCTCTTCTGCTCTCTCAACCACGCTCTTTTTATTTCCACACATCTCTCTTACCTTTACGTTACTTACTCGATCAAACCACCTCACACCACACATTGTCCTCAAACATCTCATTTCCAGCACATCCATCCTCCTGCGCATAACTCTATCCATAGTCCACGCCTCGCAACCATACAACATTGTTGGAACCACTATTCCTTCAAACATACCCATTTTTGCTCTCCGAGATAATGTTCTCGACTTCCACACATTCTTCAAGGCTCCCAGAATTTTCGCCCCCTCCCCCACCCTATGATCCACTTCCGCTTCCATGGTTCCATCCGCTGCCAGATATATATATATATATATATATATATATATATATATATATATATATATATATATATATATATATATATATATATATATATAGAGAGAGAGAGAGAGAGAGAGAGAGAGAGAGAGAGCAGATGAGGGTGTTTTGAAACGGTTTGGGCACATGGAGAGAATGAGTGAGGAAAGATTGACCAAGAGGATATATGTGTCGGAGGTGGAGGGAACGAGGAGAAGTGGGAGACCAAATTGGAGGTGGAAAGATGGAGTGAAAAAGATTTTGTGTGATCGGGGCCTGAACATACAGGAGGGTGAAAGGAGGGCAAGAAATAGACTGAATTGGATCGATGTGGTATACCGGGGTTGACGTGCTGTCAGTGGATTGAATCAGGGCATGTGAAGCGTCTGGGGTAAACCATGGAAAGCTGTGTAGGTATGTATATTTGCGTGTGTGGACGTATGTATATACATGTGTATGGGGGTGGGTTAGGCCATTTCTTTCGTCTGTTTCCTTGCGCTACCTCGCAAACGCGGGAGACAGCGACAAAGCAAAAAAAAAAAAAAGAAAATATATTTATATGTATATATATATATATATATATATATATATATATATATATATATATATATATATATATATATATATATATATATATATATATATATATATATATATATATATATATATATATATATATATATATATATATATATATATATAGCGAGTGGTGGGATGAAGATGTAAGATTATTAGTGAAAGAGAAGAGAGAGGCATTTGGACGATTTTTGCAGGGAAAAAATGGAAATGAGTGGGAGATGTATAAAAGAAAGAGGCAGGAGGTCAAGAGAAAGGTGCAAGAGGTGAAAAAGAGGGCAAATGAGAGTTGGGGTGAGAGAGTATCATTAAATTTTAGGGAGAATAAAATGATGTTTTGGAAGAAGGTAAATAAAGTGCGTAAGACTAGGGAACAAATGGGAACTTCAGTGAAGAGGGCAAATGGGGAGGTGATAACAAGTAGTGGTGATGTGAGAAGGAAATGGAGTGAGTATTTTGAAGGTTTGTTGAATGTTTTTGACGATAGAGTGGCCGATATAGGGTGTTTTGGTCGAGGTGGTGTGCAAAGTGAGAGGGTTAGGGAAAATGATTTGGTAAACAGAGAAGAGGTAGTAAAAGCTTTGCGGAAGATGAAAGCCGGCAAGGCAGCAGGTTTGATGGTATTGTAATGGAATCTATTAAAAAAGTGGTGACTGTATTGTTGACTGGTTGGTAAGGTTATTTAATGTATGTATGGTTCATGGTGAGGTGCCTGAGGATTGGCGGAATGCCTAGATAGTGCCATTGTACTAAGGCAAAGGGGATAAGAGTGAATGCTCAAATTACAGAGGTATAAGTTTGTTGAGTATTCCTGGGAAATTGTATGGGAGGGTATTGATTGAGAGGGTGAAGGCATGTACAGAGCATCAGATTGGGGAAGAGAAGTGTGGTTTCAGACGTGGTAGAGGATGTGTGGGTCAGGTGTTTGCTTTGCAGAATGTATGTGAGAAATACTTAGAAAAGCAAATGGATTTGAATGTAGCATTTATTTATCTGAAGAAGGCATATGTTAGAGTTGATAGAGATGCTCTGTGGAAGGTATTAAGAATATATGGTGTGGGAGGCAAGTTGTTAGAAGCAGTGAAAAGTTTTTATCGAGCATTTACGGCACGTGTACGTGTAGGAAGAGAGGAAAGTGATTGGTTCTCAGTGAATGTAGGTTTGCGGCAAGGGTGTGTGATGTCTCCATGGTTGTTTAATTTGTTTATGGATGGGGTTGTTTAGGAGGTGAATGCAAGAGTTTTGGATAGAGTGACAAGTATGCAGTCTGTTGTGGATGAGAGAGCTTGGGAAGTGAGTCAGTTGTTGTTCGCTGATGATACAGCGCTGGTGGCTGATTCATGTGAGAAACTGCAGAAGCTGGTGACTGAGTTTGGTAAAGTGTGTGAAAGAAGAAAGTTAAGAGTAAATGTGAATAAGAGCATGGTTATTAGGCACAGTAGGGTTGAGGGTCAAGTCAATTGTGAGGAAAGTTTGAATGGAGAAAAACTGGAGGAAGTAAAGTGTTTTAGATATCTGGGAGTAGATGTGGCAGCGGATGGAACCATGGAAGCGGAAGTGAATCATAGGGTGGGGGAGGGGGCGAAAATCCTGGGAGCCTTGAAGAATGTTTGGAAGTCGAAAGCATTATCTCGGAAAGCAAAAATGGGTATGTTTGAAGGAGTAGTGGTTCCAACAATGTTGTTTGGTTGTGAGGCGTGGGCTATGGATAGAGTTGTGCGCAGGAGGATGGATGTGCTGGAAATGAGATGTTCAAGGACAATATGTGGTGTGAGGTGGTTTGATCGAGTAAGTAATGTAAGGGTAAGAGAGATGTGTGGAAATAGAAAGAGCGTGGTTGAGAGAGCAGAAGAGGGTGTTTTGATATGGTTTGGTCACATGGAGAGAATGAGTGAGGAAAGATTGACCAATAGGATATATGTGTCGGAGGTAGAGGGAACGAGGAGAAGAGGGAGACCAAATTGGAGGTGGAAAGATGGAGTGAAAAAGATTTTGAGTGATCGGGGCCTGAACATGCTGGAGGGTGAAAGGCGTGCAAGGAATAGAGTGAATTGGAACGATGTGGTATACCGGGGTCGACGTGCTGTCAATGGATTGAACCAGGGCATGTGAAGCGTCTGGTGTAAACCATTGAAATTTCTGTACGACCTGGATGTGGATAGTGAGCTGTGGTTTCGGTGCATTATTACATGACAGCTAGAGACTGAGTGTGAACGAATGGGGCCTTTTGTCTTTTCCTAGCGCTGCCTCGTACACATGAGGGGGGAGGGGGGCTGTTATTCCATGTGTGGCGGTTTGGCGATGGGAATGAATAAAGGCAGACAGTATGAATTATGTACATGTGTATATATGTGTATGTCTGTGTGTATATATTTGTGTACATTGAGATTTATAGGTATGTATATTTGCGTGGGTGGACGTGTATGTATATACATGTGTATGTGGGTGGGTTGGGCCATTTCTTTAGTCTGTTTCCTTGCGCTACCTCGCTAACGCGGAAGACAGCGACAAAGCAAAATAAATGATTAAATGAATATATTTATATATATATATATATATATATATATATATATATATATATATATATATATATATATATATATATATATATATATATATATATATATATATATATATATATTTTTTTTTTTTTTTTTTCTTTTTTTTTTTTTTTTTTGCCGCTGTCTCCCGCGTTTGCGAGGTAGCGCAAGGAAACAGACGAAAGAAATGGCCCAACCCACCCCCATACACATGTATATACATATGTCCACACACGCAAATATACATACCTACACAGCTTTCCATGGTTTACCCCAGACGCTTCACATGCCCTGATTCAATCCACTGACAGCACGTCAACCCCGGTATACCACATCGATCCAATTCACTCTATTCCTTGCCCTCCTTTCACCCTCCTGCATGTTCAGGCCCTGATCACACTCCATCTTTCCACCTCCAATTTGGTCTCCCACTTCTCCTCGTTCCCTCCACCTCCGACACATATATCCTCTTGGTCAATCTTTCCTCACTCATTCTCTCCATGTGCCCAAACCATTTCAAAACACCCTCTTCTGCTCTCTCCACCACGCTCTTTTTATTTCCACACATATCTCTTACCCTTACATTACTTACTCGATCAAACCACCTCACACCACACATTGTCCTTAAACATCTCATTTCCAGCACATCCATCCTCCTGCGCACAACTCTATCCATAGCCCACGCCTCGCAACCATACAACATTGTTGGAACCACTATTCCTTCAAACATACCCATTTTTGCTTTCCGAGATAATGTTCTCGACTTCCACACATTCTTCAAGGCTCCCAGAATTTTTGCCCCCTCCCCCACCCTATGATCCACCTCCGCTTCCATGGTTCCATCCGCTGCCAGATCCACTCCCAGATATCTAAAACACTTTACTTCCTCCAGTTTTTCTCCATTCAAACTTACCTCCCAATTGACTTGACCCTCAACCCTCCTGTACCTAATAACCTTGCTCTTATTCACATTTACTCTTAACTTTCTTCTTTCATATACACACACACACACATATATATATATATATATATATATATATATATATATATACATATATATATATATATATATATATATATATATATTATATTATATTATTATTTTTTTATTATACTTTGTCGCTGTCTCCCGCGTTTGCGAGGTAGCGCAAGGAAACAGACGAAAGAAATATATATATATATATATATATATATATATATATATATATATATATATATATATATATATATATATATTTATATTAATACGACATCAAAATTAAAGTTAATATTCTTTTTTTATGTTTTCTCATTTTTTTCATTGTTATGTTACCAATAGATGGGTGCTTAAACCCCACTTGTCCAAAATTATCCATTCTACTTCAATCAAGGTTTCGCCTTCACAGAGGCATAATCAGGGAAGTACAAAAGATAATGTGATATGTAGATCGTAAAGGAAGAAAGGAACACTCGGAAAAAGCACACAGTACATAGCATAGAAAAAGAAAGAGAAAGCACTAAAATTGATATAAATCAACAATATCGTGGAAGGTAGTGTGAGTTAGAAGCTAAATATGAGATACGGAATAAGTAATGTAGACAAATTTGCAGTTGATTAAACAGAGAAGGACAATATTAAATGAGGTTGGAGTATATGAAGTCCATTACTAAATACACTAAGTTGGGCCAAGTGAAACCTTTATTTTCCGATCTTGCTTGGTTTTACTTAGTGTTTCAAGAGATGGCTGTGTACATTCCTACTTCGTTTGATATAGTTTTTTGTGCTTTCACTTAAAATCTTTTTCTCTCCTTCCTTCCGTCTTCAGTCTGGTGTCCCAGTCCTTGTTTTTTCCTCTTATGAAACATATTCTCTTTGTCATCCTCTCCTCACCCATTCTCTCCATATGTCCAAACCATTTCAGCTCACCCTCTTCTATTCTCTCAACCTCACTCTTTTTATCACCACACTTACCCCTTGCCCTTCTACTGTTAATTCGATCAAACCACCTCACACCAGATATTGTTCTCAAACATTTAATATCCAACACATACAGCCTCCTCCGCACATTCTCATCCTTATCCCTTGCCTCGCATCGATTGGTACCACCATACCATCAAACCCATTTACGTCTTCCCAGCTAACGACCCCTCTTTTCACACATTCTCCAATGCTCCCAGAATCATTGCTCCCTCAACCATCCTATAGCTCACTTCCGTTTTCATGGTTCCATTCGCTGCCATTGCCACTATCAAGTTTGTAAAATACTTCACTTCTTCCAGATTTTTCCTTTTGAAATTCGCACCCCAACTACCTTGCTCCTCTGCCGTGCTAAACCTAATCAACTTGTTTTCATTCACATTTACTCTGAACATTCTTCTTTCACACGCTCTCCCAAACTGTCTTTAACTTCTCCAGTTTCTCACTCGAATTTGCCACCAGTGCACTACAGACTGCATACTTGTCCCTCTCCCTAAGACTCTTGCATTTACTTTCCTTACCACCCCATCCGTAAACAAATCAAACAGCCATGGTGATAATATCACACACTCTAGCCGTGGACTAACCTTCTCTTGGAAGCGTTCATTCTTATCTCTTTTTACATATTACACACGCCTTACACTTTTCATAAAAACTTATCACTGCTTTTAGTAGCTTTCCTCCCATACCATATATTCTTAAGACTTCCCACAAAGCATCTCTATCAACCCTATCATATGCTGTCTCTACATCCATGAATGCCACATATAAATCAATCTTTTTCTCTAAGTATTACTCCAGCTAAGATTTCCTCTGCCCTAATCACCATGCTATTATTCACATTTCCTCCTTTCACACACTCTCACAAAATGACATCAACTACAGTTTCTCACTCGAATCTGCCACCAGTTCTTTGTCGTCAGTTAACAAAAACTGAATCACTTCCAATCCCTTCATCCCCTACGGTCTCTCCCAGCCTTAAGAAATTCTACTTCATTAATATCCACTCTTTGCCACATTTCATCTTATGCAAGGCTTCTACCACGTCTTACCTCTACAGCAAAGCACTTTCCACAACTCTCTCACTTCGCATACCACCACATCCCAAACATTATGCATCTGCTACTTTATCGTCAGACACATTCAACAATCATTCATGAAACTCACTCCAACTAACTTATAAAACAACGGCTAACCAACATCCATAAATGTTATAAGAATAAATCATAACATTCAGTTTTAAAACGAAATCAAAAAGGATAATTGAAGTTAGTGATTATCTTGTCCATGTCTTGTTGCATAATGGCTCCCGGCTGCTCCCTCATCTTATGTAAATGTATTCATAGTTATATTCTAAATTGCCAAGAAAAATATGGAAGGATATTCTAAGGCGTCACAAGTTATGATTTACAATATAGAAAGTTGTTGAGTGTTTTGTGTGGTGGTGGAGGTCTGACTAATGCAGTGTTGTTTGTGGTGGTGGTGGGGGATGTTTGAATGATTGAGTGTTGTTTGTGGGGGGTTGTGAAGGTGTAACTAGTAGAGTGTTGTGTGTAGTGGTGGTGGAGGTGTAACTGGCAGGGTGTTGTGTATTGTGATGGTGGAGGTGTAACTGGTAGAGTGTTTTGTATGGTGATGGAGAAGGTGTTACTGGTAGAGTGTTGTCTGAGATGATGGAGGAGGTGTTACAGGTAGAGTGTGGTGTGTGGTGGTGGTGGAGGGCTGATTGGTAGATGTTGAAAGTGAAGTTTGGTGGAGGTGTGACTGAGGGGATGTTGTGTGTGGTGGTGGTGGAGGCGTGACTGATTGAGTGATGTGTGTGGTGATGGTGGAGGTCTGAGTGGTGGAGTGTTGTGTGTAGTGCTGGTGGCATTGTGACTGTTGGGGTGATTTGTGTGATGGTGGTGGTGGTGGTAGAGGTCTGATTGGTGGTGTGTTGTGCGTGGCAGTGTTGTTTTTTATATGTGTGTTGGTGTTGGAGGTCTCACTGGTGTTGTATAGTCTATGGTGGTGGTGGAGGTGTGATTGGTGGAGTGTTGTTTGTGTGTGTGGTGGAGGTTGGAGTGTTGGAGTATTGTATGTGGTGGTGGTGGAGGTGTGACTGGTTGGATGTTTCCTGTGGTGGTGGTGGAGCTGTGACTGGTTGAGTATTGTGTGTGGTGGTGGTGGTGGTGGAGGTGTGACTGCTGGAGTGTTGTGTACGGTAGAGGTGGAGGTCTGACCGGTGGAATGTTTTGTGTGATGTTTGGTGGAGGTGTAACTGATATGGTGTTTTTCGTAATTGTGGTGATGTGTCTGGTTGAGTATTGTGTGTGGTGGTAGTGTAGGTCTGACTGGTAGAGTCTTTTGTTTGGTAGTGGTGGAGATATGGCTGATGGGGTGTTGTGCGTAGTGGTGGTGGTGGTGTGACTGGCGAAGTGTTGGGTGTGGTGGTGGAGGTATGAATGGTGGTGTTGTGTGGTGGTGGTGGTGGTGGTGGAGGTGTGACTGGTGGAGTGTTGTGTGTAGTGATGGTGGAGGTGCGACTGATGGAGTGTTGTGTGTGGTGGTGGTGGAGGTCTGACTGGTGGAGTGTTTTGTGTGGTGGTGTTTGAGGTGCGACTGGTGGAGTGTTGTGTGTAGTGGTGGTGGAGGTGTGACTGGTGGAGTATTGTGAGTGATGGTGGTGGAGGTGTGACTGATGGAATGCTGAGTGTTGTGGTGGTGGAGGTGTGACTGGTGGTGTTGTGTGTGGTAGAGGTCTGACTAGCGGGGTATCTTTTGTGTTGGTGGTGGAGGTGTGACTAGCGGAGTGTTTTGTGTGCTGGTGGAGGAGTTTTGAGTGTGATTTTTGTGGTGGTTTTATTGGTGTTGTTTGTGGTGGTGGTGGAGAGTTGATCGGCGGAGTGTTGTTCGTGGAGTCGGAGGTCAAACTGATGGAGTGTTTATGTTGGGGAAGGAGTTCTATGTGGTAGTGTTTTGTGTGTGTGTGGGGGGGGGGGGGGGGTGGAGGTATGACGGGTGGAAGTGTTGTGTGATGGTGGTGTGGGTGGATTTCTGGCTGGTGGAGTGTTTTCCGTGGCTGTGGTGGAGGAGTGACTTAAAGTGTTACGTGTGCTGGTGGTGGAGGTGTGGCTGGTGGAGTGTTTTTTATGGTGGAGGAGGTCTGACTTGTAGAGTGTTGTGAGTGGTGGATGTGGAGGTATGACTGGTGGAGTTTTATGTGTGGTGGTGGTGAAAGTCAGACTACTGGAGTGTTGTGTTATGGTGGAGGTGGATCGTTGAGTCTTAGAGTCTTTTGTCTGATGGTAGTGAAGGTTTGACTGGAAGAGTGTTTTGCTGTAGTGATGTTTGAGCTCGGGTAGATTTTGGTATGTGGTGGTGGTGGAGGTTTGACTGATCGAGTATTCTGAAGTTGTGGTGGTGGAGGTTTGACTGATCGAGTATTTTGAAGTGGTGGTGGTAGAGGTTTGACTGATCGAGTGTTTTGAAGTGGTGGTGGTGGTGGTGGAATTCAAGCTGGAAGAGGGTTTTGCGTGGTGGTCTGGAGGTGCCTGTTAAGGTGTTGTTTGTGGTAGTGATGGATGTGTGACTGTTAGCGGAGGTGTGACAATTGGAGTGATGTGTGTGGTGGTGGAGGCCTGGCGATGGAGTGTTGTTTGTGGTGGTGCTGGATGTATGACTGGTCGAATTTCTGTTTGGTTGTGGCTAAGCGTTGATGGTAGAGTGATATGAGTGGTGGTGTTCGTGTCACACCTTTAAAACCGAAGGGAATGGTGCCAAGAATGGATGAAGGCAAGTATGAATATACACATGTGTATATAATTGTATATTGATATGTATGTGTATGAATATTTGGGTGTATGGGGGCGTTTGTGTGGAATATACTTCCCACGTATTCCCTGCGTGTCGTAGAAGGCGACTAAAAGGGAAGGGAGCGGGGGGCTGGAAATCCTCCCCTCTCGTTGTTTTTTTTTTTTTTTTTTTTCCAAAAGAAGGAACAGAGAAGAGGTCCAGGTGAGGATATTCCCTTAAAGGCCCAGTCCTCTGTTCTTAACGCTACCTTGCTATCGCGGGAAATAGCGAATAGTATGAAAAAAAAAAAAAAAAAATATATATATATATATATATATATATATATATATATATTGTTGTTCGCTGATGATACAGCGCTGGTGGCTGATTCATGTGAGAAACTGCAGAAGCTGGTGACTGAGTTTGGAAAAGTGTGTGGAAGAAGAAAGTTAAGAGTAAATGTGAATAAGAGCAAGGTTATTAGGTACAGTAGGGTTGAGGGTCAAGTCAATTGGGAGGTGAGTTTGAATGGAGAAAAACTGGAGGAAGTGAAGTGTTTTAGATATCTGGGAGTGGATCTGGCAGCGGATGGAACCATGGAAGCGGAAGTGGATCATAGGGTGGGGGAGGGGGCGAAAATCCCGGGGGCCTTGAAGAATGTGTGGAAGTCGAGAACATTATCTCGGAAAGCAAAAATGGGTATGTTTGAAGGAATAGTGGTTCCAACAATGTTGTATGGTTGCGAGGCGTGGGCTATGGATAGAGTTGTGCGCAGGAGGATGGATGTGCTGGAAATGAGATGTTTGAGGACAATGTGTGGTGTGAGGTGGTTTGATCGAGTGAGTAACGTAAGGGTAAGAGAGATGTGTGGAAATAAAAAGAGCGTGGTTGAGAGAGCAGAAGAGGGTGTTTTGAAGTGGTTTGGGCACATGGAGAGGATGAGTGAGGAAAGATTGACCAAGAGGATATATGTGTCGGAGGTGGAGGGAACAAGGAGAAGAGGGAGACCAAATTGGAGGTGGAAAGATGGAGTGAAAAAGATTTTGTGTGATCGGGGCGTGAACATGCAGGAGGGTGAAAGGAGGGCAAGGAATAGAGTGAATTGGAGCGATGTGGTATACCGGGGTTGACGTGCTGTCAGTGGATTGAATCAAGGCATGTGAAGCGTCTGGGGTAAACCATGGAAAGCTGTGTAGGTATGTATATTTGCGTGTGTGGACGTATGTATATACATGTGTATGGGGGGGGGGGGGGTTGGGCCATTTCTTTCGTCTGTTTCCTTGCGCTACCTCGCAAACGCGTGAGACAGCGACAAAGTATAATAAAAATATATATATATATATATATATATATATATATATATATATATATATATATATATATATATGTGTGGAAATTAGAGGAGCGTGGTTGAGAGAGCAGAAGAGGGTGTTTCGAAATGGTTTGGTCACATGGAGAGAATGAGTGAGGAAAGATTGACCAAGAGAATATATGTGTCGGAGGTGGAGGGAACGAGAAGAGGGAGACCAAATTGGAGGTGGAAAGATGGAGTGAAAAAGATTTTGTGTGATCGGGGCCTGAACATGCAGGAGGGTGAAAGGAGGGCAAGGAATAGAGTGAATTGGAGCGATGTGGTATACCGGGGTTGACGTGCTGTCAGTGGATTGAATCAAGGCATGTGAAGCGTCTGGGGTAAACCATGGAAATTGTGTAGGTATGTATATTTGCGTGTGTGGACGTATGTATATGCATGTGTATGGGGGGGGGTTGGGCCATTTCTTTCGTCTGTTTCCTTGCGCTACCTCGCAAACGCGGGAGACAGCGACAAAGCAAAAAAAAAAAAAAAAGAAAATATATATATATATATATATATATATATATATATATATATATATATATATATATATATATATGCATTTTATATATATATATATATATATATATATATATATATATATATATATATATATATATATATATATATATATATATATATATATATATGTATATCTTTCTTTTTTCTTTCAAACTATTCGCCATTTCCCGCGTTAGCGAGGTAGCGTTAGGAACAGAGGACTGGGCCTTTGAGGAAATATCCTCACCTGGCCCCCTTCTCTGCTCCTTCTTTTGGAAAATTAAAAAAAAAATATGATGGGAGGGGAGGATTTCCAGCCCCCCGCTCCCTATATATATATGTATATATATATATATATATATATATATATATATATATATATATATATATATATGTTTTTTTTTTTTGCTTTGTCGCTGTCTCCCGCGTTTGCGAGGTAGCGCAAGGAAACAGACGAAAGAAATGTCCCAACCCACCCCCATACACATGTATATACATACGTCCACACACGCAAATATACATACCTACACAGCTTTCCATGGTTTACCACAGACGCTTCACATGCCCGTGATTCAACCCACTGACAGCACGTCAACCCTGGTATACCACATCGATCCAATGCACTCTATTCCTTGCCCGCCTTTCACCCTCCTGCATGTTCAGGCCCCGATCACACAAAATCTTTTTCACTCCATCTTTCCACCTCGATTTTGGTCTCCCACTTCTCCTCGTTCCCTCCACGTCCGACACATATATCCTCTTGGTCAATCTTTCCTCACTCATTCTGTCCATGTGCCCAAACCATTTCAAAACACCCTCTTCTGCTCTCTCAACCACGCTCTTTTTATTTCCACACATCTCTCTTACCCTTACGTTACTTACTCGATCAAACCACCTCACACCAAACATTGTCCTCAAACATCTCATTTCCAGCACATCCATCCTCCTGCGCACAACTCTATCCATAGCCCACGCCTCGCAACCATACAACATTGTTGGAACCACTATTCCTTCAAACATACCCATTTTTGCTTTCCGAGATAATGTTCTCGACTTCCACACATTCTTCAAGGCTCCCAGAATTTTCGCCCCCTCCCCCACCCTATGATCCACTTCCGCTTCCATGGTTCCATCCGGTGCCAGACCCACTCCCAGATATCTAAAACACTTTACTTCCTCCAGTTTTTCTCCATATATATATATATATATATATATATATATATATATATATATATATATATATATATATATATATATATATATATATATATATATTTGAAAGGATCACAATTTTGCGCGTGATCAAGATATTCCTATGAGACCACGGGGAAAATGAAACACGAAAGGTTCCCAAGTGCACTTTCGTGTAATAATCACATCATTAGGGGAGACACAAGAGAGAAATATAACAGTCAGTTGATATATATCGAAGACACGAAGCTAGGACGCCATTTAGTAAAAACGTTTATCAATTGCCGTCCTAGCTTCGTCTCTTCGATGTATATCAACTGATTGTTATATTTCTCTCTTGTGTGTCCCCTGATAATGTGATTATTACACGAAAGTGCACTTGGGAACTTTTCTTGTTTCATTTTCCCCACGGACTCATAGGAATATATATATATATATATATATATATATATATATATATATATATATATATATATATATATATATATATATATATATATATATATATATATATATATATATGTATATATATATATATATATATATGGGAGGTGGGTTGATTAGAAAGGGTAGTGAGTGGTGGGATGAAGAAGTAAGATTATTAGTGAAAGAGAAGAGAGAGGCATTTGGACGGTTTTTGCAGGGAAAAAAATGCAGTTGAGTGGGAGATGTATAAAAGAAAGAGACAGGAGGTCTAGAGAAAGGTGCAATAGGTGAAAAAGAGGGCAAATGAGAGTTGGGGTGAGAGAGTATCATTAAATTTTAGGGAGAATAAAAAGATGCTCTGGAAGGAGGTAATTAAAGTGCGTAAGACAAGGGAGCAAATGGGAACTTCAGTGAAGGGCGCAAATGGGGAGCTGATAACAAGTAGCGGTGATGGAGTGAGATGGAGTATTTTGAAGGTTTGTTGAATGTGTTTGATGATAGAGTGGCAGATATAGGGTGTTTTTGTCGAGGTGGTGTGCAAAGTGAGAGGGTTAGGGAAAATGATTTGGTAAACAGAGAAGAGGTAGTAAAAGCTTTGCGGAAGATGAAAGCCGGCAAGGCAGCAGGTTTGGATGGTATTGCAGTGGAATTTATTAAAAAAGGGGGTGATTGTATTATTGACTGGTTGGTAAGGTTATTTAATGTATGTATGACTCATGGTGAGGTGCCTGAGGATTGGCGGAATGCGTGCATAGTGCCATTGTACAAAGGCAAAGGGGATAAGAGTGAGTGCTCAAATTACAGAGGTATAAGTTTGTTGAGTATTCCTGGTAAATTATATGGGAGGGTATTGATTGAGAGGGTGAAGGCATGTACAGAGCATCAGATTGGGGAAGAGCAGTGTGGTTTCAGAAGTGGTAGAGGATGTGTGGATCAGGTGTTTGCTTTGAAGAATGTATGTGAGAAATACTTAGAAAAGCAAATGGATTTGTATGTAGCATTTATGGATCTGGAGAAGGCATATGATAGAGTTGATAGAGATGCTCTGTGGAAGGTATTAAGAATATATGGTGTGGGAGGCAAGTTGTTAGAATCAGTGAAAAGTTTTTATCGAGGATGTAAGGCATGTGTACGTTTAGGAAGAGAGGAAAGTGATCGGTTCTCAGTGAATGTAGGTTTGTGGCAGGGGTGTGTGATGTCTCCATGGTTGTTTAATTTGTTTATGGATGGGGTAGTTAGGGAGGTGAATGCAAGAGTTTTGGAAAGAGGGGCAAGTATGAAGTCTGTTGTGGATGAGAGAGCTTGGGAAGTGAGTCAGTTGTTGTTCGCTGATGATACAGCGCTGGTGGCTGATTCATGTGAGAAACTGCAGAAGCTGGTGACTGAGTTTTGTAAAGTGTGTGAAAGAAGAAATTTAAGAGTAAATGTGAATAAGAGCAAGATTATTAGGCACAGTAGTGTTGAGGATCAAGTCAATTGTGAGGTAAGTTTGAATGGAGAAAAACTGGAGGAAGTAAAGTGTTTTAGATATCTGGGAGTGGATCTTGCAGCGGATGGAACCATGGAAGCGGAAGTGGATCATAGTGTAGGGGAGGGGGCGAAAATCCTGGGAGCCTTGAAGAATGTGTGGAAGTCGAGAACATTATCTCGGAAAGCAAAAATGGGTATGTTTGAAGGAATAGTGGTTCCAACAATGTTGTATGGTTGCGAGGCGTGGGCTGTGGATAGAGTTGTGCGCAGGAGGATGGATGTGCTGGAAATGAGATGTTTGAGGACAATGTGTGGTGTGAGGTGGTTTGATCGAGTAAGTAACGTAAGGGTAAGGTAGATGTGTGGAAATAAAAAGAGCGTGGTTGAGAGAGCAGAAGAGGGTGTTTTGAAATGGTTTGGGCACATGGACAGAATGAGTGAGGAGAGATTGACCAAGAGGATATATGTGTCAGAGGTGGAGGGAACGAGGAGAAGTGGGAGACCAAATTGGAGGTGGAAAGATGGAGGGAAAAAGATTTTGTGTGATCGGGGCCTGAACATGCAGGAGGGTGAAAGGCGGGCAAGGAATAGAGTGCATTGGATCGATGTGGTATACCGGGGTTGACGTGCTGTCAGTGGATTGAATCAGGGCATGTGAAGCGACTGGGGTAAACCATGGAAAGCTGTGTAGGTATGTATATTTGCGTGTGTGGACGTATGTACATACATGTGTATGGGGGTGGGTTGGGCCATTTCTTTCGTCTGTTTCCTTGCGCTACCTCGCAAACGCGGGAAACAGCGACAAAGCAAAAAAAAAATATATATATATATATATATATATATATATATATATATATATATATATATATATATATATATATATATATATCTTAATTTCGATTTCAAACTAGTTAGCTTTGACGTTTCCTCACTTTTCACTAAAGTTCCAATTGATGACCTTTTAGAATATTTATTTCATGCCTTGAATGATATTCATTTATCTGTTTCAAAGTCTGTTTTCATTGAACTGATGAAATTGTGTAAAAAAGACTGTGTATTTCAATTCAATTGAGATTATTATGTTCAAAAATTTGATATGGGAATGGGTAACCCTCTTTCACCTGTACTAAGTAATCTTCATACGAAACTTTTTGAACAAAATTACTAAAGATATCTTACCTCTAATGCAATTTGGTTTAGGTATGTAGATGATTTTCTTTGTGTTTGGCCAACAAATGAAAATTTACAAATATTTCTCCCCTTACTTAAGAATTCAGTACCTTCCAACGAATTTGCTGTAGAAAATGAAAGTAATGGTATGTTATCATATTTAGATTGCATGATCCATAGGCAAGGAAACAAGTTTAAGTTTAGCATATACAGAAAACCCACCAATGTATGCTCATACATCCATTATTACTCATCTCAACATGACAGAGTTAAAATATCATCATTTCAATCTATTTTCCTTAGGGCATTACGTATTTGCAGTCCAGAGTTTATAGATGATGAGTTTGAGAAGATATATATTTTATTGGATGTAAGTTAAAGTACCCTAGATCTTTCATTGATAAATCCCTTTAGTTAGCAAAGAAATCATTTTATAGAGTTGAGTCCAAACCTCCCATTGACACCAAGAATCTTTTAGTTCTCCCTTTTGATAATGATTTCACTTAACTTCCCATGTTGTTTAAATCCTTTAATGTAAATGTTGATATTAGCAACAATAATACTATAAAGAATATTTTAATCAGGAATTCACCAGAAAAGTCCCTTGTGGAAATTGTGATAAATTTCAAGTTGGTGAGACTAGTAAGGATCTCTCTGTTAGACTTAAGCAACATAAATATACTATAAGAACGGGATAAGAATCAAATGCCTTGTTTAATCACGTTGAAAAATATGACCATTGTATTGACTGGCGTAATGCCATCTCAGTTATTAACTCTGTGACTCTATTACCAAGAGAAATATCACTGAATCTTCTATTGTTAGATACACAAATAATTATGATCTTAATATTAGTGATGGTCTATACAAATTATATAACTTTATTGTTGTTAAGATTTGCAAAATGATAAGTTTATGAACGCTCGTTGTATGTTTTGGTCAATCACTTGTTTACGAAATGGCGTCGTAGCTTCGTCTCTTCGATATATATCAACTGACTTATATTTCTCTCTTGTGTCTCCCGTGATGAAGTGATCATTACATGAAAGTGCACATGGGAACTTATCGTGTTTCATTTTCCCCTTGGACTCATAGGAATATATATATGTATATATATACATATATATATATATATATTTTTTTTTATTTTCCTTTGTCGCTGTCTCCCGGGTTTGCGAGGTAGCGCAAGGAAACAGACGAAAGAAATGGCCCAACCCACTCCCATACACATGCATATACATACGTCCACACACGCAAATATACATATAAACACAATTTCCATGGTTTACCCCAGACGCCTCAAATGCCCTGATTCAATCCACTGACAGCACGTCAACCCCGGTATACCACATCGATCCAATTCACTCTATTCCTTGCCCTCCTTTCACCCTCCTGCATGTTCAGGCCCCGATCACACAAAATCTTTTTCACTCCATCTTTCCACCTCCAATTTGGTCTCCCACTTCTCCTCCTTCCCTCCACCTCTGACACACATATCCTCTTGGTCAATCTTTCCTCACTCATTCTCTCCATGTGCCTAAACCATTTCAAAACACCCTCTTCTGCTCTCTCAACCACGCTCTTTTTATTTCCATACATCTCTCTTACCCTTACGTTACTTACTCGATCAAACCACCTCACACCACACATTGTCCTCAAACATCTCATTTCAAGCACATCCATCCTCCTGCACACAACTCTATCCATAGCCCACGCCTCGCAACCATACAACATTGTTGGAACCACTATTCCTTCAAACATACCCATTTTTGCTTTCCGAGATAATGTCCCTAGGTATATATATATATATATATATATATATATATATATATATATATATATATATATATATATATATATATATATATATATATATATTTTTTTTTTTTTGCTTTGTCGCTGTCTCCCGCGTTTGCTAGGTAGCGCAAGGAAACAGACGAAAGAAATGGCCCAACCCACCCCTATACACATGTATATACATACGTCCACACACGCAAATATACATACCTACACAGCTTTCCATGGCTTACCCCAGACGCTTCACATGCCTTGATTCAATCCACTGACAGCACGTCAACCCCGGTATACCACATCGCTCCAATTCACTCTATTCCTTGCCCTCCTTTCACCCTCCTGCATGTTCACGCCCCGATCACACAAAATCTTTTTCACTCCATCTTCCCACCTCCAATTTGGTCTCCCTCTTCTCATCGTTCCCTCCACCTCCGACACATATATTCTCTTGGTCAATCTTTCCTCACTCATTCTCTCCATGTGCCCAAACCATTTCAAAACACCCTCTTCTGCTCTCTCAACCACGCTCTTTTTATTTCCATACATCTCTCTTACCCTTACGTTACTTACTCGATCAAACCACCTCACACCACACATTGTCCTCAAACATCTCATTTCAAGCACATCCATCCTCCTGCGCACAACTCTATCCATAGCCCACGTCTCGCAACCATACAACATTGTTGGAAACACAATTCCTTCAAACATACCCATTTTTGCTCTCCGAGATAATGTTCTCGACTTCCACACATTCTTCAAGGCTCCCATAATTTTCGCCCCCTCCCCCACCCTATGATCCACTTCCGCTTCCATGGTTCCATCCGCTGCCAGATCCACTCCCAGATATCTAAAACACTTCACTTCCTCCAGTTTTTCTCCATTCAAACTCACCTCCCAATTGACTTGACCCTCAACCCTACTGTACCTAATAACCTTGCTCTTATTCACATTTACTCTTAACTTTCTTCTTTCACACACTTTACCAAACTCAGTCACCAGCTTCTGCAGTTTCTCACATGAATCAGCCACCAGCGCTGTATCATCAGCGAACAACAACTGACTCACTTCCCAAGCTCTCTCATCCCCAACAGACTTCATACTTGCCCCTCTCTCCAAAACTCTTGCATTCACCTCCCTAACAACCCCATCCATAAACAAATTAAACAACCATGGAGACATCACACACCCCTGTCGCAAACCTACATTCACTGAGAACCAATCACTTTCCTCTCTTCCTACACGTACACATGCCTTACATCCTCGATAAAAACTTTTCACTGCTTCTAACAACTTGCCTCCCACACAGAGCCACCTTCCACAGAGCATCTCTATCAACTCTATCATATGCCTTCTCCAGATCCATAAATGCTACATACAAATTCCGACATGTTTCATGAGCTCCTCTTCGCCAACGGAACTACCTTGGCCCACCAGTGATGCTACTTCGTTTGTGAATCAAGAACCATTGCAACACAAACCTCGCCAGGTGGTAGAGTGTCCCGCAGTGTATCGAGACAGACTTCCCCAGAACTTTTTTAAAGGGGAAGTAAGTGTTTATAGTTGTGCTACTGGAGTGGTAGTTTTCATACATGGTGCTTTGACAAGAAAATAGTGAAACTGGAAAAAATGTAGCTTAGACATTGAAGCTTCTAGATACAGTGGTCAAATTGATGAGAACTACTATTGACGTTTGTGTAAATAAATTATACATTTCCTTTTTCCATAGCCAGAGGTTGAACCATTATGTGACATCTATTTTTTTCATTTCATTTCAAGCTAGAAGTTTCAGTTTTCTAAATTGTTTCTTGTATTTTTCATATGTATATATATGTATGTGTGTGTGTGTGTATATGTGCGTGTGTATGTGTGTGTGTGTGTGTATATAAATATATATATATATATATATATATATATATATATATATATATATATATATATATATATATATATATATATATATATATATATATATATATATATATATTATCCCTGGGGATAGGGGTGAAAGAATACTTCCCACGCATTCCTCGCGTGTCGTAGATATATATATATAGATATATATATATATATATATATATATATATATATATATATATATATATATATATATATATATATATATATATATATATATATATATATATATATATATATATATATATATATATACCTAAGGATAGGGGAAAAAGAATACATCCCACGCATTCCTCACGCGTCGTAGAAGGCGACTAAAGGGGACGGGAGCGGGGGGCTAGAAACCCTCCCTTCCTTGTATTTTAACTTTCTAAAAGGGAAAACAGAAGAAGGAGTCACGCGGGGAGTGCTCATCCTCCTCGATAGCTCAGATTGGGGTGTCTAAATGTGTGTGGATGTAACGAAGATGAGAAAATGGGAGAGATAGGTAGTATGTTTGTGGAAAGGAACCTGGAAGTTTTGGCACTGAGTGAAACGAAGCTCAAGGGTAAAGGGGAAGAGTGGTTTGGAAGTGTCTTGGGAGTAAAGTCAGGGGTTAGTGAGAGGACAAGAGCAAGGGAAGGAGTAGCACTACTCCTGAAACAGGAGTGGTGGGAGTATTTGATAGAGGGTAAGAAAGTAAACTCTAGATTGATATGGGTAAAACTGAAAGTTGATGGAGAGAGATGGGTGATTATTGGTGCATATGCACCTGGCCATGAGAAGAAAGATCATGAGAGGGAAGTGTTTTGGGAGCAGCTGAATGAGTGTATTAGTAATTTTGATGCACGAAACCGGGTTATAGTGATGGGTGATTTGAATGCAAAGGTGAGTAATGTGGCAGTTGAGGGAATAATTGGTATACATAAGGTGTTCAGAGTTGTAAATGGAAATGGTGAAGAGCTTGTAGGTTTATGTGCTGAAAAAGGACCGGTGATTGGGAATACCTGGTTTAAAAAGAGAGATATACATAGATATACCTATGTAAGAAGGAGAAATATCCAGAGAGCGTTATTAGATTACGTGTTAATTGATAGGCCTGCGAAAAAGAGACTTTTGGATGTTAATGTGCTGAGAGGTGCAACTAGAGGGATGTCTGATCATTATCTTGTGGAGGCGAAGGTGAAGATTTGTAGAGGTTTTCAGAAAAGAAGGGAGAATGTTGGGGTGAAGAGAGTGGTGAGAGTAAGTGAGCTTGGGAAAGAGTCTTGTGTAAGGAAGTACCAGGAGAGACTGAGTACAGAATGGAAAAAGGTGAGAACAAAGGAGGTAAGGGGAGTGGGGGAGGAATGGGATATATTTAGGGAAGCAGTGATGGCTTGCGCAAAAGATGCTTGTGGCATAAGAAGCGTGGGAGGTGGGCAGATTAGAAAGGGGAGTGAATGGTGGGATGAAGAGGTAAGATTATTAGTGAAAGAGAAGAGAGAGCCATTTGGACGATTTTCGCAGGGAAATAATGCAAATGAGTGGGAGAAGTATAAAAGAAAGAGGCAGGAGGTCAAGAGAAAGGTGCAAGAGGTGAAAAAGAGGGCAAATTGGGGTGGGAGAGTATCATTAAATTTTTGGGAGAATAAAAAGATGTTTTGGAAGGAGGTAACTAAAGTGCGTAGGACAAGGGAAGAAATGGGAACCTCAGTGAAGGGAGCTAATGGGGAGGTGATAACACGTAGTGTTGATGTGAGAAGGAGATGGAGTGAGTATTTTGAAGGTTTGTTGAATGTGTTTGATGATAGAGTGGCAGATATAGGGTGTTTTCATCGAGGTAGTGTGCAAAGTGAGAGTGTTCGGGAAAATTATTTGGTAAACAGAGAAGAGGTAGTAAAAACTATGGAAAAGATGAAAGCCGGCAAGGCAGCAGGGTTGGATGGTATTGCAGCGGAATTTATTAAAAAAGGGGGTAACTGTATTGTTGACTAATTGGTAAGGTTATTTAATGTATGCATGACTCCTGGTGACGTGCCTGAGGATTGGCGGAATGCGTGCATAGTGCCATTGTACAAAGGCAAAGGGGACAAAGGTGAGTGCTCAAATTACAGAGGCATAAGTATTCCTGGTAAATCATATGGGAGGGTATTGATTGAGAGGGTGAAGGCATGTACAGAGCATCAGTTTGGGGAAGAGCAGTGTGGTTTCAGAAGTGGTAGAGGATGTGTGGATCAGGTGTTTGCTTTGAAGAATGTATGTGAAAAACACTTAGAAAAGCAAATGGATTTCTATGTAGCATTTATGGATCTGGAGAAGGCATATGATGGAGTTGATAGAGATGCTCTGTGGAAGGTATTAAGAATATATGGGGTGGGAGGCAAGTTGTTAGAAGCAGTGTAAAGTTTTTATCGAGGATGTAAGGTATATGTACGTGTAGGAAGAGAGGAAAGTGATTGGTTCTCAGTGAATGTAAGTTTGCAGAAGGGGTGTGTGATGTCTCCAAGGTTGTTTAATTTGTTTATTTATGGGGTTGTTAGGGAGTTGAATGCAAGATTTTTAGAAAGAGGGGCAAGAATACAGTCTGTTGTGGATGAGAGAGCTTGGGAAGTGAGTCAGTTGTTGTTCGCTGATGATACAGCACTGGTGGCTGATTCATGTGAGAAACTGCAGAAGCTGGTGATTGAGTTTGGTAAAGTGTGTGAGAGAAGAAAGTTGAGAGTAAATGTGAATAAGAGCAAGGTTATTAGGTACAGTAGGGTTGAGGGTCAAGTCAATTGGGATGTAAGTTTGAATGGAGAAAAACTGAAGGAAGTGAAGTGTTTCAGATATATGTGAGTGGATTTGGCAGCGGATGGAACCATGGAAGCGGAAGTGAATCATAGGGTGGGGGAGGGGGGCAAAATTCTGGGAGCGTTGAAGAGTGTATGGAAGTCGAGAACATTATCTCGGAAAGCAAAAATGGGTATGTTTGAAGGAATAGTGGTTCCAACAATGTTCTATGGTTGCGAGGCGTGGGCTATGGATAGAGTTGTGAGCAGGAGAGTGGATGTGCTAGAAAGGAGATGTTTGAGGACAATATGTGGTGTGAGGTGGTTTGATCGAGTAAGTAATAATAACGTAAGTAATAATAGGGTAATAGGGTAAAAAAGAGTGTGGCGGAGAGAGCAGAAGAGGGTGTTTTGAAATGGTTTGGTCACATGGAGAGAATGAGTGAGGAAAGATTGACCAAGAAGATATATGTATCAGAGGTGTAGGGAACGACGAGAAGTGGGAGACCAAATTGGAGGTGGAAAGATGTATTGAAAAAGATTTTGAGTGATCAGGGCCTGAACATGCAGGAGGGTGAAAGGCGTGCAAGGAATAGACTGAATTGGAACGATGTGGTATACCGGGGTCGACGTGCTGTTAATGGATTTAACCAGGGCATGTGAAACGTCTGGGGTAAACCTTGGAAAGTTCTGTGGGGCCTGGATGTGGAAAGGGAGCTGTGGTTTCGGTGCATTATCACATGATAGCTAGAGACTGAGTGTGAACGAATGTGGCCTTTGTTGTCTTTTCCTAGCACTACCTCGCACACATGAGGTGGAGGAGGTTGTTATTACATGTGTGTCGAGGTGGCGATGGAAATGAATAAAGGCAGACAGTATGAATTATGTACACATGTATACGTTGAGATGTATAAGTATGTATATTGCGTGTGTGGACGTGTATGTATATATATGTGTATGTGGGTTGGTTGGGCCATTATTTCGTCTGTTTCTTTGCGCTACCTCGCTACCGCGGGAGACAGCGACAAAACAGAATAAATAAATAAATTAATAAATCGATATATATATATATATATATATATATATATATATATATATATATATATATATATATATATATATATATATATATATATATATATATATATATATATATATATATATATTTTTTTTTTTTTTTTTTTTTATACTTTGTCGCTGTCTCCCGCGTTTGCGAGGTAGCGCAAGGAAACAGACGAAAGAAATGGCCCAACCCCCCCCCCATACACATGTACATACACATGTCCACACACGCAAATATACATACCTACACAGCTTTCCATGGTTTACCCCAGACGCTTCACATGCCTTGATTCAATCCACTGACAGCACGTCAACCCCTGTATACCACATCGCTCCAATTCACTCTATTCCTTGCCCTCCTTTCACCCTCCTGCATGTTCAGGCCCCGATCACACAAAATCTTTTTCACTCCATCTTTCCACCTCCAATTTGGTCTCCCTCTTCTCCTCGTTCCCTCCACCTCCGACACATATATCCTCTTGGTCAATCTTTCCTCACTCATTCTCTCCATGTGCCCAAACCATTTCAAAACACCCTCTTCTGCTCTCTCAACCACGCTCTTTTTATTTCCACACATCTCTCTTACCCTTACGTTACTTACTCGATCAAACCACCTCACACCACACATTTTCCTCAAACATCTCATTTCCAGCACATCCATCCTCCTGCGCACATCTCTATCCATAGCCCACGCCTCGCAACCATACAACATTGTTGGAAACACTATTCCTTCAAACATACCCATTTTTGCTTTCCGAGATAATGTTCTCGACTTCCACACATTTTTCAAGGCTCCCAAAATTTTCGCCCCCTCCCCAACCCTATGATCCACTTCCGCTTCCATGGTTCCATCCGCTGACAGATCCACTCCCAGATATCTAAAACACTTCACTTCCTCCAGTTTTTCTCCATTCAAACTCACCTCCCAATTGACTTGACCCTCAACCCTACTGTACCTAATAACCTTGCTCTTATTCACATTTACTCTTAACTTTCTTCTTCCACACACTTTACCAAACTCAGTCACCAGCTTCTGCAGTTTCTCACATGAATCAGCCACCAGCGCTGTATCATCAGCGAACAACAACTGACTCACTTCCCAAGCTCTCTCATCCCCAACAGACTTCATACTTGCCCCTCTCTCCAAAACTCTTGCATTCACCTCCCTAACAACCCCATCCATAAACAAATTCAGCAACCATGGAGACATCACACACCCCTGCCGCAAACCTACATTCACTGAGAACCAATCACTTTCCTCTCTTCCTACACGTACACATGCCTTACATCCTCGATAAAAACTTTTCACTGCTTCTAACAACTTGCTTCCCACACCATATATTCTTAATACCTTCCACAGAGCATCTCTATCAACTCTATCATATGCCTTCTCCAGATCCATAAATGCTACATACAAATCCATTTGCTTTTCTAAGTATTTCTCACATACATTCTTCAAAGCAAACACCTGATCCACACATCCTCTACCACTTCTGAAACCACACTGCTCTTCCCCAATCTGATGCTCTGTACATGCCTTCACCCTCTCAATCAATACCCTCCCATATAATTTACCAGGAATACTCAACAAACTTATACCTCTGTAATTTGAGCACTCACTCTTATCCCCTTTGCCTTTGTACAATGGCACTATGCACGCATTCCGCCAATCCTCAGGCACCTCACCATGAGTCATACATACATTAAATAACCTTACCAACCAGTCAACAAAATAGTCATCCCCTTTTTTAATAAATTCCACTGCAATACCATCCAAACCTGCTGCCTTGCCGGCTTTCATCTTCCGCAAAGCTTTTACTCCCTCTTCTCTGTTTACCAAATCATTTTCCCTAACCCTCTCACTTTGCACACCACCTCGACCAAAACACCCTATATCTGCCACTCTGTCATCAGACACATTCAACAAACCTTCAAAATACTCATTCCATCTCCTTCTCACATCACCGCTACTTGTTATCACCTCCCCATTTACGCCCTTCACTGAAGTTCCCATTTGCTCCCTTGTCTTACGCACCCTATTTACCTCCTTCCAGAACATCTTTTTATTTTCCCTAAAATTTACTGATAGTCTCTCACCCCAACTCTCATTTGCCCTTTTTTTCACCTCTTGCACCTTTCTCTTGACCTCCTGTCTCTTTCTTTTATACTTCTCCCACTCAATTGCATTTTTTCCCTGCAAAAATCGTCCAAATGCCTCTCTCTTCTCTTTCACTAATACTCTTACTTCTTCATCCCACCACTCACTACCCTTTCTAAACAGCCCACCTCCCACTCTTCTCATGCCACAAGCATCTTTTGCGCAATCCATCACTGATTCCCTAAATACATCCCATTCCTCCCCCACTCCCCTTACTTCCATTGTTCTCACCTTTTTCCATTCTGTACACAGTCTCTCCTGGTACTTCCCCACACAGGTCTCCTTCCCAAGCTCACTTACTCTCACCACCTTCTTCACCCCAACATTCACTCCTCTTTTCTGAAAACCCATACTAATCTTCACCTTAGCCTCCACAAGATAATGATCAGACATCCCTCCAGTTGCACCTCTAAGCACATTAACATCCAAAAGTCTCTCTTTCGCACGCCTGTCAATTAACACGTAAGCCAATAACGCTCTCTGGCCATCTCTCCTACTTACAAAAGTATACTTATGTATATCTCGCTTTTTTAAACCAGGTATTCCCAATCATCAGTCCTTTTTCAGCACATAAATCTACAAGCTCTTCACCATTTCCATTTACAACACTGAACACCCCATGCATACCAATTATTCCCTCAACTGCCACATTACTCACCTTTGCATTCAAATCACCCATCACTATAACCCGGTCTCGTGCATCAAAACCGCTAGCACACTCATTCAGCTGCTCCCAAAACACTTGCCTCTCATGATCTTTCTTCTCATGCCCAGGTGCATATGCACCAATAATCACCCACCTCTCTCCATCAACTTTCAATTTTACCCATATTAATCGAGAATTTACTTTCTTACATTCTATCACATACTCCCACAACTCCTGTTTCAGGAGTATTGCTACTCCTTCCCTTGCTCTTGTCCTCTCACCTCACTAACCCCTGACTTCACTCCCCAGACATTTCCAAACCACTCTTCCCCTTTACCCTTGAGCTTCGTTTCACTCAGAGCCAAAACATCCATATATATATATGAATATATATATATATATATATATATATATATATATATATATATATATATATATATATATATATATATATATGTATATATATATATAAATATATATATATATACATATATATATATATATATATATATATATATATATATATATATATATATATATATATATATATATATATATATATATGAATATATGCATATATATATATATATATATATATTTATATATATTTTTTTTTTTTTTTTTTGCTTTGTCGCTGTCTCCCGCGTTTGCGAGGTAGCGCAAGGAAACAGACGAAAGAAATGGCCCAACCCACCCCCATACACATGTATATACATACGTCCACACACGCAAAATATACATACCTACACAGCTTTCCATGGTTTACCCCAGACGCTTCACATGCCCCGATTCAATCCACCGACAGCACGTCAACCCCGGTATACCACATCGCTCCAATTCACTCTATTCCTTGCCCTCCTTTCACCCTCCTGCATGTTCAGGCCCCGATCACACAAAATCTTTTTCACTCCATCTTTCCACCTCCAATTTGGTCTCCTTCTCCTCGTTCCCTCCACCTCCGACACATATATCCTCTTGGTCAATCTTTCCTCACTCATTCTGTCCATGTGCCCAAACCATTTCAAAACACCCTCTTCTGCTCTCTCAACCACGCTCTTTTTATTTCCACACATCTCTCTTACCCTTACGTTACTTACTCGATCAAACCACCTCACAACACAAATTGTCCTCAAACATCTCATTTCCAGCACATCCTTCCTCCTCCGCACAACTCTATCCATAGCCCACGCCTCGCAACCATACAACATTGTTGGAACCACTATTCCTTCAAACATACTCATTTTTGCTTTCCGAGATAATGTTCTCGACTTCCACACATTCTTCAAGGCTTCCAGAATTTTCGCCCCCTCCCCCACCCTATGATCCACTTCCGCTTCCATGGTTCCATCCGCTGCCAGATCCACTCCCAGATATCTAAAACACTTCACTTCCTCCAGTTTTTCTCCATTCAAACTCACCTCCCAATTGACTTGACCCTCAACCCTACTGTACCTAATAACCTTGCTCTTATTCATATTTACTCGTAACTTTCTTCTTTCACACACTTTAATATACTCAGTCACCAGCTTCTGCAGTTTCTCACATGAATCAGCCACCAGCGCTGTATCATCAGCGAACAAAAACTGAATCACTTCCCAAGCTCTCTCATCCCCAACAGACTTCATACTTGCCCCTCTCTTCCAAAACTCTTGCATTCACCTCCCTAACAACCCCATCCATAAACAAATTAAACAACCATGGAGACATCACACACCCCTGTCGCAAACCTATATTCACTGAGAACCAATCACTTTCCTCTCTTCCTACACGTACACATGCCTTACATCCTCGATAAAAACTTTTCACTGCTTCTAACAACTTGCCTCCCACACCATATATTCTTAATACCTTCCACAGAGCATCTCTATCAACTCCATCATATGCCTTCTCCAGATCCATAAATGCTACATACAAATCCATTTGCTTTTCTAAGTATTTCTCACATACATTCTTCAAAGCAAACACCTGATCCACACATCCTCTACCACTCCTGAAACCACACTGCTCTTCCCCAATCTGATGCTCTGTACATGCTTTCACCCTCTCAATCAATACCCTTCCATATAATTTACCAGGAATACTCAACAAACTTATACCTCTGTAATTTGAGCACTCACTTTTATCCCCTTTGCCTTTGTACAATGGCACTATGCACGCATTCCGCCAATCCTCAGGCACCTCACCGTGAGTCATACATACATTAAATAACCTTACCAACCAGTCAACAATACAGTCACCCCCTTTTTTAATAAATTCCACTGCAATACCATCCAAACCTGCTGCCTTGCCGGCTTTCATCTTCCGCAAAGCTTTTGCTACCTCTTCTCTGTTTACCAAATCAATTTCCCTAACCCTCTCACTTTGCACACCACCTCGACCAAAACACCCTATATCTGCCACTCTATCATCAAACACATTCAACAAACCTTCAAAATACTCACTCCATCTCCTTTTCACATCACCACTACTTGTTATCACCTCCCCATTTGCGCCCTTCACTGAAGTTCCCATTTGCTCCCTTGTCTTACGCACTTTATTTACCTCCTTCCAGAACATCTTTTTATTCTCCCTAAAATTTAATGATACTCTCTCACACCCAACTCTCATTTGCCCTTTTTTTCACCATTTGCACCTTTCTCTTGACCACCTGTCTCTTTCTTTTATACGTCTCCCACTCAACTGTATTTTTTCCCTGCAAAAATCGTCCAAATGCCTCTCTCTTCTCTTTCACTAATACTCTTACTTCTTCATCCCACCACTCACTACCCTTTCTAATCAACCCACCTCCCACTCTTCTCATGCAACAAGCATCTTTGCGCAATCCATCACTGATTCCCTAAATACATCCCATTTCTCCCCCACTCCCCTTACTTCCATTGTTCTCACCTTTTTCCATTCTGTACTTAGTCTCTCCTGGTACTTCCTCACACAAGTCTCCTTCCCAAGCTCACTTACTCTCACCACCCTCTTCACCCCAACATTCACTCTTTTTTTCTGAAAACCCATACAAATCTTCACCTTAGCCTCCACAAGATAATGATCAGACGTCCCTCCAGTTGAACCTCTCAGCACATTAACATCCAAAAGTCGCCTGTCAATTAACACTTGATCCAATAACGCTCTCTGGCCATCTCTCCTACTTACATAAGTATACTTATGTATATTTAGCTTTTTAAACCAGGTATTCCCAATCATCAGTCCTTTTTCAGCACATAAATCTACAAGCTCTTCACCATTTCCATTTACAACACTGAACACCCCATGTATACCAATTATTCCCTCAACTGCCACATTACTCACCTTTGCATCCAAATCACCCATCACTATAACCCGGTCTCGTGCATCAAAACCACTAACACACTCATTCAGCTGCTCCCAAAACACTTTCCTCTCATGATCTTTCTTCTCATCCCCAGGTGCATATGCACCAATAATCACCCATCTCTCTCCATCAACTTTCAGTTTTACCCATATTAATCGAGAATTTACTTTCTTACATTCTATCACGTACTCCCACAACTCCTGTTTCAGGAGTACTGCTACTCCTTCCCTTGCTCTTGTCCTCTCACTAACCCCTGACTTTACTCCCAAGACATTCCCAAACCACTTTTCCCCTTCACCCTTGAGCTTCGTTTCACTCAGAGCCAAAACATCCAGGTTCCTTTCCTCAAACATACTACCTATCTATCCTTTTTTCACATCTTGGTTACATCCACACACATCTAGGCACCCCAATCTGAGCCTTCGAGGAGTATGAGCACTCCCCGCGTGACTCCTTCTTCTGTTTCCCATTTTAGAAAGTTAAGAAAAATTATATATATATATATATATATATATAGATAAATATATAAATAAAAAATATATATGAAAATATATATATATATAAAAAAACATAAAATATATATAAATATATATAAAATATATATAAAAGATATATATGAATATATATAATATAAAATATATATATAAAAAAAAATATATATATATATATATATATATATATATATATATATATATATATGGCTGATTCATGTGAGAAACTGCAGAAGCTGGTGACTGAGTTTGGTAAAGTGTGTGGAAGAAGAAAGTTAAGAGTAAATGTGAATAAGAGCAAGGTTATTAGGTACAGTAGGGTTGAGGGTCAAGTCAATTGGGAGGTGAGTTTGAATGGAGAAAAACTGGAGGAAGTGAAGTGTTTTAGATATCTGGGAGTGGATCTGGCAGCGGATGGAACCATGGAAGCGGAAGTGGATCATAGGGTGATGGAGGGGGCGAAAATTCTGGGGGCCTTGAAGAATGTGTGGAAGTCGAGAACATTATCTCGGAAAGCAAAAATGGGTATGTTTGAAGGAATAGTGGTTCCAACAATGTTGTATGGTTGCGAGGCGTGGGCTATGGATAGAGTTGTGCGCAGGAGGATGGATGTGCTGGAAATGAGATGCTTGAGGACAATGTGTGGTGTGAGGTGATTTGATCGAGTGAGTAACGTAAGGGTAAGAGAGATGTGTGGAAATAAAAAGAGCGTGGTTGAGAGAGCAGAAGAGGGTGTTATGAAGTGGTTTGGGCACATGGAGAGGATGAGTGAGGAAAGATTGACCAAGAGGATATATGTGTCGGAGGTGGAGGGAGCAAGGAGAAGAGGGAGACCAAATTGGAGGTGGAAAGATGGAGTGAAAAAGACTTTGTGTGATCGGGGCCTGAACATGCAGGAGGGTGAAAGGAGGGCAAGGAATAGAGTGAATTGGAGCGATGTGGTATACCGGGGTTGACGTGCTGTCAGTGGATTGAATCGGGGCATGTGAAGCGTCTGGGGTAAACCATGGAAAGCTGTGTAGGTATGTATATTTGCGCGTGTGGACGTATGTATGTACATGTGTATGGGGGGGGGGTTGGGCCATTTGTTTCGTCTGTTTCCTTGCGCTACCTCGCAAACGCGGGAGACAGCGACAAAGTATAAAAAAAAAAAAATTAAAAAAAAATATATATATATATATATATATATATATATATATATATATATATATATATATATATATATATATATATATATATATATATATATATATATATATATATATATATATATATATATATATATATATATATATATATATATGCGTGCATAGTGCCATTGTACAAAGGCAAAGGGGATAAGAGTGAGTGCTCAAATTACAGAGGTATAAGTTAGTTGAATATTCCTGGTAAATTATATGGGAGGGTATTGATTGAGAGGGTGAAGGCATGTACAGAGCATCAGATTGGGGAAGTGCACGGTGGTTTCAGATGTGTTAGAGGATGTGTGGATCAGGTCTTTGCTTTGAAGAATGTACGTGAGAAATACTTAGAAAAGCAGATGGATTTGTATGTAGCATTTATGGATCTGGAGAAGGCATATGATAGAGTTGATAGAGATGCTCTGTGGAAGGTATTAAGAATATATGGTGTGGGAGGCAAGTTGTTAGAAGCAGTGAAAAGTTTTTATCGAGGATGTAAGGCATGTGTACGTGTAGGAAGAGAGGAAAGCGATTGGTTCTCAGTGAATGTAGTTTTGCGGCAGGGGTGTGTGATGTCTCCATGGTTGTTTAATTTGTTTATGGATAGGGTTGTTAGGGAGTTGAATGCTAGAGTTTTGGAAAGAGGGGCAAATATGAAGTCTGTTGGGGATGAGAGAGCTTGGGAAGTGAGTCAGTTGTTGTTCGCTGATGATACAGCGCTGGTGGCTGATTCATGTGAGAAACTGCAGAAGCTGGTGACTGAGTTTTGTAAAGTGTGTGAAAGAAGAAAGTTAAGAGTAAATGTGAATAAGAGCAAGGTTATTAGGTACAGTAGGGTTGAGGGTCAAGTCAATTGGGAGGTAAGTTTGAATGGAGAAAAACTGGAGGAAGTAAAGCGTTTTAGATATCTGGGAGTGGATCTGGCAGCGGATGGAACCATGGAAGCGGAAGTGGATCATTGGGTCGGGGAGGGGGCGAAAATTCTGGAAGCCATGAAGAATGTGTGGAAGTCGAGAACATTATCTCGGAAAGCAAAAGTGGGTATGTTTGAAGGATTATTAGTTCCAACAATGTTGTATGGTTGCGAGGCGTGGGCTATGGATAGAGTTGTGCGCAGGAGGATGGATGTGCTGGAAATGAGATGTTCGAGGACATTGTGTGTTGTGAGGTGGTTTGATCGAGTAAGGAACGTAAGGGTAAGAGAGATGTGTGGAAAAAAAAGAGCGTGGTTGAGAGAGCAGAAGAGGGTGTTTTGAAATGGTTTGGGCACATGGAGAGAATGAGTGAGGAAAGATTGACCAAGAGGATATATGTGTCGGAGGTGGAGGGAAGGAGGACAAGTGGGAGACCAAATTGGAGGTGGAAAGATTGAGTGAAAAAGATTTTGTGTGATCGGGGCCTGAACATGCAGGAGGGTGAAAGGAGGGCAAGGAATAGAGTGAATTGTATCGATGTGGTATACCAGGATTGACATGGTGTCAGTGGATTGAATCAGGGCATGTGAAGCGTCTGGGGTAAACCATGGAATGCTGTATAGGTATGTATATTTGCGTGTGTGGACGTATGTATATACATGTGTATGCGGGTGAGTTGGGCCATTTCTTTCGTCTGTTTCCTTGCGCTGCCTCGCAAACGCGGGAAACAGCGACAAAGCAAAAAAAAAAAATATATTATTTATTTTTATTTTGCTTTGTCGCTGTCTCCCGCGTAAGTGAGGTAGCACAAGGAAACAGACGAAAGAATGGCCCAACCCACACGCATACACAAATATATATATATATATATATATATATATATATATATATATATATATATATATATATATATATATATATATATATATATATATATATATATATAAATATATATATATACATATATATATATATATATATATATATATATATATATATATATATATATATATATATATATATATATATATATATATATATATATATATATATATATATATATATATATATATATATACACGTCCACACACGCAAATATACATACCTATACATCTCAATGTGTACATATATACACACACACAGACATATACATATATACACATGTACATAATTCATGGTTGTTTAATTTGTTTATGGATGGGGTTGTTAGGGAGGTGAATGCAAGAGTTTTGGAAAGAGGAGCAAGTATACAGTCTGTTGTGGATGAAAGAGCTTGGGAAGGGAATCACTTGTTGTCCGCTAATGATATAGCGATGGTGACTGATTCATGTGAGAAACTGCAGAAGATGGTGACTGAGTTTTGGAAAGTGTGTGAAAGAAGAAAGTTAAGAGTAAATGTGAATAAGAGCAAGGTTATTAGGTACAGTAAGGTGGAGGGTCAAGTCATTTGGGAGGTAGGTTTGAATGGAGAAAAACTGGAGGAAGTAAAGTGTTTTAGATGTCTGGGAGTGGATCTGGCAGCGGATGGAACGATGGAAGCGGAAGTGAAGCATAGGGTGGGGGAGGGGGCGAAAATTCTGGGAGTCTTGAAGAATGTTTGGAAGTCGAGAATATTATCTCGTAGGGCAAAAATGGGTATGTTTGAAGGAATAGTGGTTGCAACAATGTTGCATGGTTGCGAGGCGTGGGCTATGGATAGAGTTGTGCGCAGGAGGGTGGATGTGCTGGAATGAGATGGTTGAGGGCAATATGTGGTGTGAGGTGGTTTGATCGAGTAAGTAATGTAAGGGTAAGAGAGATATGTGGAAATAAAAAGAGTGTGGTTGAGAGAGCAGAAGAGAGTGTTTTGAAATGGTTTGGTCACATGGAGAGAATGAGTGAGGAAAGATTGACCAAGAGGATATATGTGTCAGAGGTGGAGGGAAAGAGGAGAAGTGAGAGACCAAATTGGAGGTGGAAAGATGGAGTGAAAAAGATTTTGAGTGATCGGGGCCTGAACATGCAGGAGGGTGAAAGGCGTGCAAGGAATAGAGTGAATTGGAACGATGTGGTATACCGGGGTCGACGTGCTGTCAATGGATTGAACCAGGGCATGTGAAGCGTCTGGGGTAATCCATGGAAAGTTGTGTGGGGCCTGGATGTGGAAAGGGAGCTGTGGTTTCGGTGCATTATTACATGACAGGTAGAGACTGATTGTGAACGAATGGGCATCTGTTGTCTTTTGCCAGCGCTGCCTCGCACACATGAGTGGGGAGGGGGTTCTTATTCCATTTGTGGCTGGGTGGCGATGGGAATAAATAAAGACAGACAGTATGAATTATGTACATTTGTATATATTAATATGTCTGTGTGTGTATATATATGTGTACATTGAGATGTATAGGTATATATATTTGCGTGTGTGGACGTGTATGTATATACATGTGTATGTGGGTGTGTTGGGCCATTGTTTCGTCTGTTTCCTTGCCCTACCTCGCCAACGCGGGAGACAGCGACAAAGCAAAATAAAAATAATATAAAATAGAAATATATATATATATATATATATATATATATATATATATATATATATATATATATATATATATATATATATTATCCCTGGGGATAGGGGATTAAGAATACTTCCCACGTATTCCCTGCGTGTCGTAGAAGGCGACTTAAAGGGGAGGGAGCGGGGGGGCTGGAAATCCTCCCCTCTCGTTTTTTTTTTTAATTTTCCAAAAGAAGGAACAGAGGGGGCCAGGTGAGGATATTCCAAAAAAGGCCCAGTCCTCTGTTCTTAACGCTACCTCGCTAACGCGGGAAATGGCAAATAGTTTAAAAGAAAAATATATATATATATATATATATATATATATATATATATATATATATATATATATATATATATATATATATATTATATAGATATATATATATATATATATATATATATATATATATATATATATATATATATATATATATATATATATATATATATATATATATATATATATATATATATATATATATATATATATATATATATTCCCTGGGGATAGGGGAGAAAGAATACTTCCCACGTATTCCCTGCGTGTCGTAGAAGGCGACTAAAAGGGAAGGGAGCGGGGGGCTGGAAATCCTCCCCTCTCGTTTTTTTTTTAAGAGTGAATGTTGGGGTGAAGAGGGTAGTGAGAGAAAGTGAGCTTGGGAAGGAGACTTGTGTGAGGAAGTACCAGGAGAGACTGAGTACAGAATGGAAAAAGGTGAGAACAATGGAAGTAAGGGGAGTGGGGGGGGGGGGGGGGAATGGGATGTATTTAGGGAATCAGTGATGGATTGCGCAAAAGATGCTTGTGGCATGAGAAGCGTGGGAGGTGGGTTGATTAGAAAGGGTAGTGAGTGGTGGTATGAAGAAGTAAGATTATTAGTGAAAGAGAAGAGAGAGGCATTTGGACGATTTTTGCAGGGAAAAAATGCAATTGAGTGGGAGATGTATATAGGAAAGAGACAGGAGGTCAAGAGGAAGGTGCAAGAGGTGAAAAAGAGGGCAAATGAGAGTTGGGGTGAGAGAGTATCATTAAATTTTAGGGAGAATGTTCTGGAAGGAGGTAAATAAAGTGCGTAAGACAAGGGAGCAAATAGGAACTTCAGTGAAGGGCGCAAATGGGGAGCTGATAACAAGTAGTGGTGATGTGAGAAGGAGATGGAGTGAGTATTTTGAAGGTTTGTTGAATGTGTTTGATGATAGAGTGGCAGATATAGGGTGTTTTGGTCGAGGTGGTGTTCAAAGTGAGAGGGTTGGGGAAAATGATTTGGTAAATAGAGAAGAGGCAGTAAAAGCTTTACGGAAGATGAAAGGCGGCAAGGCAGCAGGTTTGGATGGTATTGCAGTGGAGTCTATCAAAAAAGGGGGTGACTGTATTGTTGATTGGTTGGTAAGGTTATTTAATGTATGTATGATTCATGGTGAGGTGCCTGAGGATTGGCGGAATCCTTGCATAGTGCCATTGTACAAAGGCAAAGGGGATAAGAGTGAGTGCTCAAATTACAGAGGTATAACTTTGTTGAGTATTCCTGGTAAATTATATGGGAGAGTATTGATTGAGAGGGTGAAGGCATGTACAGAGCATCAGATTCGGGAAGAGCAGGTGTGGTTTCAGAAGTGGTAGAGGATGTGTGGATCAGGTATTTCCTTTGCAGAATGTATGTGAGAAATAATTAGAAAAACAAATGGATTTGTATGTAGCATTTATGGATCTAGAGAAGGCATATGATAGAGTTGATAGAGATGCTTTGTGGAAGGTTTTAAGAATATATGGTGTGGGAGGCAAGTTGTTAGAAGCAGTGGAAAGTTTTTATCGAGGATGTAAGGCATGTGTACGTGTAGGAAGAGAGGAAAGTGATTGGTTCTCAGTGAATGTAGGTTTGCGGGAGGGGTGTGTGATGTCTCCATGATTGTTTAATTTGTTTATGGATGGGGTTGTTAGGGAGGTGAATGCAAGAGTTTTGGAAAGAGGGGCAAGGATGCAGTCTGTTCTGGATGAGAGAGCTTGGGAAGTGAATCAGTTGTTGTTCGCTGATGATACAGCGCTTGTGGATGATTCATGTAAGAATCTGCAGATGCTGGTGACTGAATTTTGTAAAGTGTGTGAAAGAAGAAAGTTAAGAGTGAATGTGAATAAGAGCAAGGTTATTAGGTACAGTAGGGTTGAGGGTCAAGTCAATTGGGAGGTAAGTTTGAATGGAGAAAAACTGGAGGAAGTAAAGTGTTTTAGATATCTGGGAGTGGATCTGGCAGCGGATGGAACCATGGAAGCGGAAGTAAATCATAGGGTGGGGGACGGGACGAAAATTCTGGGAGCCTTGAAGAATGTTTGGAAGTCGAGAACATTTTCTCGGAAAGCAAAAATGGGTATGTTTGAAGGAATAGTGGTTCCAACAATGTTGTATGGTTGCGAGGCGTGGGCTATGGATAGAGTTGTGCGCAAGAGGGTGGATGTGCTGGAAATGAGATGTTTGAGGACAATATGTGGTGTGAGGTGGTTTGATCGAGTAAGTAATGTAGGGGTAAGAGAGATGTGTGGAAATAAAAAGAGTGTGGTTGAGAGAACAGAAGAGGATGTTTTGAAATGGTTTGGTCACATGGAGAGAATGAGTGAGGAAAGATTGACCAAGAGGATATATGTGTCAGAGGTGGAGGGAACGAGAAGTGGGAGACCAAATTGGAGGTGGAAAGATGGAGTGAAAAAGATTTTGAGTGATCGGGGCCTGAACATACAGGAGGGTGAAAGGCGTGCAAGGAATAGAGTGAATTGGAACGATGTGGTATACCGGGGTTGACGTGCTGTCAGTGGATTGAACCAGGGCATGTGAAGCGTCTGGGGTAAACCATGGAAAGTTGTGTGGGGCCTGGATGTGGAAAGGGAGCTGTGGTTTCGGTTAATTATTACATGACAGCTAGAGACTGAGTGTGAACGAATGGGGCCTTTGGTGTCTTTTCTTAGCGCTACCTCGCACACATGAGGGGGGAGGGGGTTGTTATCCCATGTGTGGCGAGGTGGCGATGGGAACAGATAAAGGTAGACAATATGAATTGTGTACATGCGTATATATGTATATGTCTGTGTGTGTATATATATGTGTACATTGAGATGTATAGGTATGTATATTTGCGTGTGTGGATGTGTATGTATATACATGTGTATGTGGGCGTGTTGGGACATTCTTTCGTCTGTTTCCTTGCGCTACCTCGTTAACGCGGGAGACAGCGAAATAGCAAAATAAATAAATAAATATATATATATATATATATATATATATATATATATATATATATATATATATATATATATATATATATATATATATATATAAATATATATATATATATTTTCTTTTTTTTTTTGCTTTGTCGCTGTCTCCCGCGTTTGCGAGGTAGCGCAAGGAAACAGACGAAAGAAATGGCCCAACCCACCCCCCATACACATGTATATACATACGTCCACACACGCAAATATACATACCTACACAGCTTTCCATGGTTTACCCCAGACGCTTCACATGCCTTGATTCAATCCACTGACAGCACGTCAACCCCGGTATACCACATCGCTCCAATTCACTCTATTCCTTGCCCTCCTTTCACCCTCCTGAATGTTCAGGCCCCGATCACACAAAATCTTTTTCACTCCATCTTTCCACCTCCAATTTGGTCTCCCTCTTCTCCTCGTTCCCTCCACCTCCGACACATATATCCTCTTGGTCAATCTTTCCTCACTCATTCTCTCCATGTGCCCAAACCATATCAAAACACCCTCTTCTGCTCTCTCAACCACGCTCTTTTTATTTCCACACATCTCTCTTACCCTTACGTTACTTACTCGATCAAACCACCTCACACCACACATTGTCCTCAAACATCTCATTTCCAGCACATCCATCCTCCTGCGCACAACTCTATCCATAGCCCACGCCTCGCAACCATACAACATTGTTGAAACCACTATTCCTTCAACATACCCATTTTTGCTTTCCGAGATAATGTTCTCGACTTCCACACATTCTTCAAGGCTCCCATAATTTTCGCCCCCTCCCCCACCCTATGATCCACTTCCGCTTCCATGGTTCCATCCGCTGCCAGATCCACTCCCAGATATCTAAAACACTTCACTTCCTCCAGTTTTTCTCCATTCAAACTCACCTCCCAATTGACTTGACCCTCAACCCTACTGTACCTAATAACCTTGCTCTTATTCACATTTACTTTTAACTTTCTTCTTCCACACACTTTACCAAACTCAGTCACCAGCTTCTGCAGTTTCTCACGTGAATCAGCCACTAGCGCTGTATCATCAGCGAACAACAACTCACTCACTTCCCAAGCTCTCTCATCCCCAACAGACATCATACTTGCCCCTCATTCCACAACTCTTGCATACACCTCCCTAACAACCCCATCCATAAACAAATTAAACAACCATGGAGACATCACACACCCCTGCCGCAAACCTACATTCACTGAGAACCAGTCACTTTCCTCTCTTCCTACACGTACACATGCCTTACTTCCTCGATAAAAGCTTTTCACTGCTTCTAACAACTTGCCTCCCACACCATATATTCTTAATACCTTCCACAGAGCATCTCTATCAACTCTATCATATGCCTTCTCCAGATCCATAAATGCTACATACAAATCCATTTGCTTTTCTAAGTATTTCTCACATACATTCTTCAGTGAAGGGCGCAAATGGGGAGGTGAGAACAAGTAGTGGTGATGTGAGGAGGAGATGGAGTGAGTATTTTGAAGGTTTGTTGAATGTGTTTGATGACTGAGTGGCAGATATAGGGTGTTTTGGTCGAGGTGGTGTGCAAAGTGAGAGGGTTAGGGAAAATGATTTGGTAAACAGAGAAGAGGTGGTAAAAGCTTTGCGGAAGATGAAAGCCGGCAAGGCAGCAGGTTTGGATGGTATTGCAGTGGAATTTATTAAAAAAGGGGGTGACTGTATTGTTGACTGGTTGGTAAGGTTATTTGATGTATATATGACTCATGGTGAGGTGCCTGAGGATTCGCGGAATGCGTGCATAGTGCCATCGTACAAAGGCAAAGGGGATAAGAGTGAGTGCTCAAATTACAGAGGTATAAGTTTGTTGAGTATTCCTGGTAAATTATATGGGAGGGTATTGATTGAGAGGGTGAAGGCATGTACAGAGCCTCAGACTGGGGAAGAGCAGTGTGTTTTCAGACGTGGTAGAGGATGTGTGGATCAGGTGTTTGCTTTGAAGAATGTATGTTAGAAATACTTAGAAAAGCAAATGGATTTGTATGTAGCATTTATGGATATATATATATATATATATATATATATATATATATATATATATATATATATATATATATATATATATATATATATATATATATATATATATATATATATATATACATATATATATATATATTTATATATATATATATATATATGTATATATATATATATATATATATATATATATATATATATATATATGTATATATATATATATATATACTATCCCTGGGGATAGGGGAGAAAGAATACTTCCCACGTATTCCCTGCGTGTTGTAGAAGGCGACTAAAAGGGAAGGGAGCGGGGGGCTGGAAATCCTCCCCTCTCGTTTTTTTTTTTTTTTTTCCAAAAGAAGGAACAGAGAAGAGGGCCAGGTGAGGATATTTCTTCAAAGGCCCAGTCCTCTGTTCTTAACGCTACCTCGCTTTCGCGGGAAATGGCAGATAGTATGAAAAAAAAAAAAAAAATATATATATATATATATATATATATATATATATATATATATATATATATATATATATATATATATATATATATATTGCGAGGTAGCACAAGGAAACAGAAGAGTGAATGACCCAACCCACCCACAGACACTTGTATATATATAAACGCCTACACGCACATATGCCTACCAATACACTTCAACGTATACATGCATAAACATACACAGCCATATACATATGTACACATGTACATATTCATATTTCCTGCCTTCATCCACGTCGTCGGCACCCCGCCACACATGAGATAGCAACTCCCTTCCCTCTCCTCCTTCAGCAAGGTAGCGTCAGGAAGAAAAAAAAGGCTACATTCATTCCCACTCAGTCCCTAGGTGTCATGTGTAATGCTGCGAAACCACAGATCCCTTTTCGTATCCGGGCCTCACAGACCTTTCCATGGTTTGCCCCAGACGCTTCGCATGCCGTTGACAGCATGTCCACCCCGGTATACCACATCGTACCAATTCTCTCTATTCCTTGCACGTATTTCATCCTCCTGTATGTTCTGCCCCGATTGCTTAAAATCTTTTTCACTCCATCCTTCCACCTCCAATTTGGTCTCCCACTTCTCCTCGTTCCCTCCACCTCTGACACATATATCTTCTTTGTCAATCTTTTCTCACTCATTCTCTCCATGTGACTAAACCATTTCAATACACCCTCTTGTGCTCTCTCAACCACACTCTTTTTATTACCACACATCTCTCTTACCCTTTGATTACTTACTCGATCAAACCACCTCACACCACATACTGTTCCTCAAACATCTCATTTCCAACACATCCACCCTCCTCCGCACAACCTTACCTATAGCCCATGCCTCGCAACCATATAACTTTGTTGGAACTACTACCTTCAGACATACCCATTTCTGCTCTCCGAGATAACGTTCTCGCCTTCCATATATTCTTCAACGTTCCCAGAACCTTCGCTCCCTTCCCCACCCTGTGACTCTCTTCCGCCTCCATCGTTCCATCTGCTGCTAAGTCCGCTCCTAGATATCTAAAACACTTCAATTCCTACAGTTTTTCTCCATTCAAACTTACCTCCCAGTTAACTTGTTCCTCAACCCTACTGAACCTAATAACCTTGATCTTATTCACATATACTTTCAGCTTTCTTCTTTCATACACTTTACCAGACTCAGTCACCAACTTCTGCAGTCTTTCACCCGAATCAGCCAACAGCGATGTATCATCAGCTAACAACAACAGACTCACTTCCCAAGCCCTCTCATCCAGAACAGACTGTATACTTGTTCCTCTCTTCAAACCTCTTGTATTCACTTCCATAACAACCCCATCCATAAACAAATTACACAACCATGGAGACATCGTGCATCCCTACCGTAAGCCAACTTTCACTGGGAACTAATCACTTTCTCTCTCTTCCTGCTCGTACACATACCTTACATCCTTGCTGAAAACTTTCCGCTGCTTCTAACAACTTTCCTCCCACACCATATACTCTTAAAATCCTCCACAAAGCATCTCTATCCACTCTATCATATGCCTTCCCCAGATACATAAATGCTACATACAAATCCATTTGTTTTTCCAAGTATTTCTCACATACATTCTTCAAAGCAACCACCTGATTCAAACATCCTCTACCACTTTTAAAACCATTGCTCTTCCCCAATCTGATGCTCTGTACATGCCTTTACCCTCTCAGTCAATACCCTCCCATATAATTTCCCTGGAATATTCAACAAACCTATGCCTCTGTAATTTGAACCCTCACCTTTATCCTCTTCTTCTGTACAATGGCACTATGCATGCATTCCGCCAATCCTCACGTAATTCACCATGATCCATACCTACATTGAATATCCTTACCAACCATAAATTCCACTGTAATGCCATCCAACTCCGCCAACTCCGGCTTTCATCTTCCCCAAAGTTTTCTATTCTCAGTTCACCAAACCCTTCTCCTTGACCCGCTCACTTCGCATACCATCCACACTATATCTGTCACTCTATCATTAAACACGTTCAATAAACATTCAAAATACTCACTCCATCTCCTCACTTCATCACTACTTGTTATTACCTCCCCATTTACCCCCTTCACCGATGTTCCCATTAGGTCTCTTGTCCTCGCACTTTATTTACCTCTTTCCAAAACGTCTTTTTATTCTCCTTAAAATTTATTAATATTCTCTCACCTCAACTCTCATTTGCCCTCTTTTTCACCTGCACCTTTCTCTTGACCTCCTGCCTCTTCCTTTTATACATCTCCCACTCATTTGCACTACTTCCCTAGGAGTATCGTCCAAACACCTCTCTCTACTCTTTCATGAACAACCTTACTTCTTCATCCCAACACTCACAACCCTTTCTAATCTGCCCACCTCCCACCTGTCTCATGCCTCATGCATCTTTTGCGCAATCCATCACTGCTTCCCTAAATACATTCCATTCCTCTCCTACTACCTTTACCTCGCTTGCTCTCACCTTTTTGCATTCTGCACTCAATCTCTCCTGGTACTTCCTCACACAAGTCTCTTTTCCAAGCTCACTTACTCGCACGAATTTTCTCCAAACATTCTCTCTTCTTTTCTGAAAACGTCAATAAATCTTCACCTGTGCCTTCACAAGATAGTGATCGGACGTCCCCCCCGCTGCCCTTCTCAGCACATTAACATCCAAAAGTCTCTCCTTTACCCGCCCATCAATATACGTGTCTTCGTTGTACATCAGTTGACTGTTATACTTCCTTCTTGTATCCCCCTTAATGATGTGATTATTACATGAAAGTGCGATTGGGAACTTATCGTCGGTGTAATATGACTGGGATGTTAAGGTATCCAGGGCAATTATTTTCCTGCCAATGCTTCCCAATATCATTATTGTGGTCACCGCCGTGTACCGAATGATTGTGCCAATAACATTTCTCAGTTTCTAGTTTACTTGTCTAACCAATGTATACATCATCACATGCCATATATCTAACGGTGTAAACAACTCCAGATTTTCTGATATTTTGTCATACTTTTGATTAAGGTTATCCTGATGGTGTTGTTATATTGGATTGCAACATTAGAATGAAAGTTTTTTAGTAATTGTCTTGCATTGAAAGACTGGGCCATTACCACACACACACACACACACACAACACTCCACTAGTCACACCTCAACCACCACCACGCAGAACGCTCTGCCAGTTACACCTCCACCACCACCACCACGCATAACATTCTAGCAGTCACACCTCCACAACCGTCAAACACAACACATACCAGTCAAACCTACATGGCCACCACATACAACACTCTACCAATAAAACTTCCACCAATACCACGCACAACACCCCAACAGTCAAACTTCCACCACCGCCACATACAACACTCTCAGTCACACCTCCACCACCACCGCACACAAAACACTCTACCAGTCACACCTCCACCACCACCACACAACGCTACCAGTCACACCCCCACAACCGTCAAACACAACACACCACCAGTCAAACCTACACCACCACCACACACAACACTCCACCAGTCACACCACCACCACTACCACATACAACACTCCACCAGTCGCACCTCCACCACCACCACACACAACACTCCACCAGTCACACCACCACCACCACCACCACCACACACAACACTCCACCAGTCACACCACCACACACATCACTCTACTAGTCACACCTCCATCACCACCACACACAACACTCCACCGGTCACACCTCCACCACCACAACACAACACTCCACCAGTCACACCTCCACCACCACCACACAACACTCCACCAGTCATACCTCCACCACCACCACACACAACACTCCACCAGTCACACCTGCACCACCACAACACAACACTCCACCAGTCACACCTCCACCACCACCACACAACACTCCACCAGTCATACCTCCACCACCACCACACACAACACTCCACCAGTCACACCTCCACCACCACCACACAACACTTCACTAGTCAGACCTCCAACACCACCACACACAACTCTCTACCAGTCGAACCTCCACCACCACCACACACAACACTCTACCAGTCATACCTCCACCACCACCACACAACACTCCACTAGTCAGACTTCCAATACCACCACACACAACACTACCAGTCACATCTCCACAACCGTCAAACACAACACACCACCAATCAAACCTACACCACCACCACACACAACACTCCACCAGTCACACCACCACCGCCACCACACACAACACTCCACCAGTCGCACTTCCACCACCATCACACACAACACTTCACCAATCACACCTCCACCACCACCAAACACAACACTTCACTAGTCAGAACTCCAACAGCACCACACACAACACTCACCAGTTGCACCTCCACCACCACCACCACGCACAACACCCCTTCACTCACACCTCCACCACCACCGCACACAACACTCTACCAGTCAGAGCTCCACCACCACCACACACAACATTCTACCAGTCGCTCCTCCACCACCACCACACACAACACTCTGCCAGTCACACCTCCACAACCGTCAAACACAACACTCCACCAGTCGCACCTCCACCACCACCACACAAAACACTCTACCAGTCAGACCTCCATCACCTCCAAAAACAACACTCCACTAGTCACAACTCCACCACCACCACACACAACAATCTACCAGTGAACGTCCACCAACACCACACACAACACTCCACCAGTCAAACCTCCACCACTAACAAACACAACACTCTACCAGTCACACTTCGACCACCACCACATACAACATTCTACCAGTCGCTCCTTCACCATCACCACACACAACACTCTGCCAGTTACATCTCCACAACCGTCAGACACAACACTCCACCAGTCGCACCTCCACCATCATCACACACAACACTCTACCAGTCACACCTCCACCGCCACACACAACACACCAACACTCAGACAACCAACACCACACGCAACACTCCACCAGTCAAACCTACACCACCACCTTCCATAACACTCTACCAGTGAACGTCCACCAACACCAAACACAACACTCCACCAGTCAGACATCCACCACCACTACACACAACACTCTACCAGTCACATCTCCACAATCGTCAAATAAAACACACCACCAGTCAAACCTACACCACCACCACACACAACACTCCACCAGTCACACCTCCACCACCACCACACACAACACTCTACCAGTCACATCTCCACAGTCGTCAAACAAAACATACCACCAGTCAAACCTACACCACCACCACACACAACACTCCACCAGTGAACGTCCACCAACACCACACACAACACTACCGGTCACATCTCCACCACCAACATACACAATACCACAACAGTCACACTTCCACCACCACCACACATAGCACTATACCACTACAACTGCACCACAGCCACACACAGCACTCCACCAGTCACATTTCAACCACCACAAAACAATATTCAACAAGAGTCACACCTCCACTACCAACACATAAAACACTTCATCAGTCACACCTCCACTACCAACACACACAATACTCTACCAGTCACACCTACAACACCAGCACACAGAACACTCTACCGGTCAAACCTCTACCACCCCCACACAGAACACCCCACCAGTCACACTTACAACAACACCACACACAACACTCTACAAGTCACACCTCCACCACCACCACACATCACACTTCAGCAGTAACACATCCACCACGACCATACCAATAGTCTACCAGTCAAACCTCCAGCACCACCACAAACAACACTCCACCAGTCACGCTTCCACCACCACACACAACACTCCACCAGTCACACCACCACCACCACCACACATAACTCTTTACCAGTCACACCTCTACCACCACCACACATCATGCTCCACCAGTAACACATCCACTACGACCATACACAATACTCAACACAACACCTCTAGCACCACCACAAACAACACTCCATCAGTCACACTTCCACCACCACACACAAAACTCTACCAGTCACACCTCCACCACCACCACACAAAATACTCTACCAGTCACACTTCCACCACTACCACACAAAACACTACCAGTTAGACTTCCAACACCACCACCACTACCTAACACTCCATCAGTCTGACCTCCACCGCCACAAACAACACTCCACAAGTCAAACCTCCACCTCCTCCCACAACATTGTACCAGTCAGAACTCAACCACCACCAACACAAAACTCTCCACCAGTTAGACCTCCACTACAAAACACAACACTCCACCAGTCACAACTCCACTACCACCACACACAACACCCCATCACTCACACCTCCACCAAACACCACACACAACACTCCACCAGTCACACCTCCACCAACACCAAGCACAACACTAATCTTCCGGGTCATGTTAACATAGAGGACATCATCAATATATCTCCCCATATCATATCAACCTAGCGGACGTGATGCACATACCTCCCCAGGTCCATGATAACCTATACGACCTTATCAGAATATATCCCTGGGTCATGATAACCTAGAGGAGGTCCTTAATATATCTTCCTGGTTCATGATAATGTAGATGGCGTCATCAGTATATTTCCTCAGGTCATGATAAACCAGAGGACGTCATCAGTATATCTTCCCAGGTCATGTTAACCTAGAGGATGTCATCAATATATCTCCCTCCCTTGTCAAGATAACCCAAAGGACGTCATCAATATATCTCCTGCGTCATGATAACGTAGAGGACCTCATCAGTATATCTCCCAGGGTCATGTTTACCTAGATGACGTCATCATTATACCTCTCAGGGTCATGTTTAACTAGATGACGTCATCATTATACCTCTCAGGGTCATGTTTAACTAGATGACGTCATCATTATATCTCTCAGGGTCATGTTTAACTAGATGACGTCATCATTATATCTCTCAGGGTCATGTTTAACTAGATGACGTCATCATTATACCTCGCCGGCCGGATCATGTTAACACAGAGGACCTCATCAACATATTTTTCGGGTCATTATGATGGTAATACTCTCATTATGGCATAACTCACGTCGCTATCCACACCTCTCCTGTTGGTGGCATCCTCAGATGAATAACCTTCTGTATAACGGTGACGTGTGTGGCAGGATCGCTCATGCAACTCTTCTTCGATCTTCATTCGGTAGATTGTCTTACAAGCAGCAGGAAGCAGGGATATGTCTTCACTTACAACAAGAGTCGTCGTTAAAGTTCCTGAAAAGGTAAACCTGGTTGTTTGCAATCAAGGAGACACAGTTCTTCCATTTAGATTAACAAACCTCAGAAAATGTACAAAACGAATCTTCGGGGGTCACACCCTTATGGGAGGTGTGTGGCATTCCATACAACCAAAAATGGCTAGTAATCAGGGGCCCGTTTGACCCGAGCCGAGCAGTTAAGTAAACTCCGACGTGATTAGAATGCGATCACCGAGGAAGCAGTCTGGTTTAGACCTCAAAAACAAGGGAAAGTAGAACAGAGTTCGTCTTTCTGTCTGTATGGTCAGGGACAACACCTTTCATCGTCTCTTCTCTAAACTCTGACATTATGTTATCATGTTAGGTAAAGGCCGGCACCCGCACGGCATATGGTCCCGTCAGCCATTAACTGGACAGACGACATAAAAACTGTCGGAGCACCGGCTAGCCACGCCTAGCCCGGGAGCCAAGGGTCCTTACCTGCCACCCGCCCTGCCACCCTGGACGGGGGTACTTCCCTCAAACCCACCATGTCCCCCAGGACGAAGGCGCTTCCCCACCCACCTTTCTGCCTGGATGAGGGTACTTCCTTGCCATCCGCCCTGTCTCCCAGGATGGGAGTACTTCCCTGTCACCCATCCTGTCTCTCAGGATGAGTGTGCTTCCCTGCCACCCGCCCAGGATGGGTGTACTTCCCTGCCACCCGCCCAGGATGGGTGTACTTCCCTGCTACCCGCCCTGTCCACCAGGACTTGCTTGCTTCCCTGCCACCCACCCTCTCCCCCAGGACGGAGGTGCTTCCCTACCACCCATCCTGTCCCTTTGGACGGGGGTACTTCCCTGCCACCCACCATGTCCCCCTGGATTGGGGCGCTTTCCTGCCACCCATCCTGTCTCTCAGGATGGGTGTGCTTCCCTGCCACCCAACCTGCCCTCCAGGACGGGGGCACTTCCCTGCCACCCACCATGTCCTCCAGGATGGAGGTACTTCCCAGCCACTCACCATGTTCCCCAAGACGGGGGTACTTCCCTGCCACCCATTTTGTCTCTCAGGACGATGGGTGCTTCCCTGCCACCCACACTGTCCCCGAGGACGGTGGTACTTCCCTGCCACCCACACTGTCCCCGAGGACGGTGGTACTTCCCTGCCACCCACACTGTCCCCGAGGACGGTGGTACTTCCCTGCCACCCACACTGTCCCCGAGGACGGTGGTACTTCCCTGCCACACACACTGTCCCCGAGGACGGTGGTACTTCCCTGCCACCCACAGTGTCCCACAGGACGGTGGCGCTTCCCTGCTACCCACCATGGCCTCCAGGACATGGGGTACTTCTCAGCCGCCTACCTCGCCCCCTAGGTAGGGGTGCTTCCCTGCTACCCAACTTGTCCCTCAGAAAGAGGGTGCTTCCCTGCCACCCTCCCTGTTCCCCAGGACCGGGTACTTCCCTGTGACCCTCCCTGTTCCCCAGGACCGGGTGCTTCCCTGCCACCCTCCCTGTTCCCCAGGACTGGGTGCTTCCCTGCCACCCTCCCTGTTCCCCAGGACCGGGTACTTCCCTGTGACCCTCCCTGTTCCCCAGAACCGGGTGCTTCCCTGCCATCCTTCCTGTTCCCCAGGACTGGGTGGTTCCCTGCCACCCTCCCTGTTCCCCAGGACTGGGTGGTTCCCTGCCACCCTCCCTGTTCCCCAGGACCGGGTGCTTCCCTGCCACCCTCCCTGTTCCCCAGGACCGGGTACTTCCCTGTGACCCTCCCTGTTCCCCAGGACTGGTGCTTCCCTGCCACCCTCCCTGTTCCCCAGGACTGGGTGCTTCCCTGCCACCCTCCCTGTTCCCCAGGACCGGGTGCTTCCCTGCCACCCTCCCTGTTCCCCAGGACCGGGTGCTTCCCTGCCACCCTCCCTGTTCCCCAGGACCGGGTACTTCCCTGTGACCCTCCCTGTTCCCCAGGACCGGGTACTTCCCTGTGACCCTCCCTGTTCCCCAGGACTGGGTGCTTCCCTGCCACCCTCCCTGTTCCCCAGGACCGGGTACTTCCCTGTGACCCTCCCTGTTCCCCAGGACCGGGTGCTTCCCTGCCACCCTCCCTGTTCCCCAGGACCGGGTGCTTCCCTGCCACCCTCCCTGTTCCCCAGGACCGGGTACTTCCCTGCCACCCACCCTTTCCTCATAACGTGGGTGTTTTCCTGACCCCCAGCCAGTCTTCCAGGACGAGGTACTTCACTGCCATCCACCTTCTTCCCCAGGATAGGATTGCTTCCCGGTCACCCACTCAGTCCCCAATGACAGGGGTAATTCCCTGCTACCCATCCTATCTCCCGGGTAGGCATTACATCCCTTCCACCGACATTGTTCCCCAATTCCACTAACTTTGTTCCCCTGAATCGAGAGTACCTCCCTGCCAACAGCCCAGTCCCCAAAGGTCGGGTACTACCCTACCACCTGCCCCATCCCTTGGCAATAGTTGATGTTGGTAAGAGTATGTGTTGGTAAGAAGAAATTTTAGTAAGACATGGTACCGGTAATGGTGCTGGTAAGAGCTGGTGCTGGTAAGAGCTGGTTGTGGTAAGAGCTGGTTGTGGTAAGAGCTGGTGCTGGTAAGAGCTGGTTGTGGTAAGAGCTGGTTGTGGTAAGAGCTGGTGCTGGTAAGAGCTGGTTGTGGTAAGAGCTGGTTGTGGTAAGAGCTGGTGCTGGTAAGAGCTGGTTGTGGTAAGAGCTGGTGCTGGTAAGAGCTGGCGCGGTAAGAGCTGGGGGTTGGTAAGAGCTGACGCCGGTAAGAGCTGGTGGTGTTAATAGCTGATGCTGGTACGAGCTGGTGGTGGCAAGAGCTGGCGCTGGTAAGAGAAGGTTCTATTAACAGCTGGCGATGGCAAGAACTGGCGGCTGTGTTACTGGAACTGTCTCACGGTGAGACTGGTCCAGTGTTTACGCTGGAATTTTAATCTTGTTTGTGTGGCAGGTGACCTAGTGTTCAGGGACGATTTGGGCCAATATCAGAGACAGTATTGCTCTGCAAGACATCGTCTGTCCATTAAATCTTACCCAAGGAATATATTGTCAACGCTGGTCTCGAGCGTTCAATCTCCTCAACCATCTCTACTTCTCTTTAAAGTCTGAAGTTTACATCGTCCATGCATCTAATTCGTAAATGAAGGACTGGATCCTTTAAATGTGTGTAACTTGCTGCTGGATTAGGTTCGTATATCTTCCAAATGTATCCCCAGTCCTCTTAATGAGGTATAGATCTTCCTTTGCTATCTTCAAGATCTTCTACAAGTGGTACTTTGGGGACACTTTGACGCAGCCGAAGCAGTAATGTGTGTCGCGAGTGGAGGGTCAGGATGGAGGAGTTGGACGGGTGGCTAAATAACCAGACCCAGACCCACGGCTTCTTGTGCATATTTCTCTCTCTCTCTGGCTGTACTTCAGGGTGTGGTACGGAGGGGATCTTGTGGCGAGCAGTAGGATGGGCTCTTTGATCCAGTCTCTAATGACTGATCCAGCTTCTCTAGCCTTTGACCTAGTGTCTTGAGTCATTGATTCAACGTCTCGAGTCTTTGTCTTAGCGTCTTGAGTCTTAGACCCAACATCTCGAGTCTTTAATCCAGCGTTAGTAGTCTTTGATCCAGCGTTTCGAGTCTTTGATCCAGCATCTTGAATCTTTGATCCAGTCTCGAGTCTTTAATCTAGAGTCTCGAGTCTTTTATCCTACGACTTGAGTTTTTGATCTAGCGTTTCAAGCCTCTGATCAGAGCCTTGAGTCCTTGATGCAGCGTCGTGAGTCTTTAACCCAGCGGCTCGAGATTTTGATCCAGCGCCTCGAGTCTTTAATCCATTCTCTCGAGTCTTTAATCTGGGGTCTCTAGTCTTTGATCCAGACCTTGAGTTTTTGACCCAGCGGTTCAAGCCTCACGTCATTCCGGTGGACATCTCCATGCTTGTCAGACGTTACTCACCTTTCGCCCTGCAACAAGAGTTTTGACGTTCACCGGCTGCCTAAGCTTTGAACCGTGTCTGGGGCAAGTGGTGGGCAGAAACATGAGAAGAATTTGGCTAAGCAGGAAAAGATTGCACTAATAAACTGCACAGACGAAGACCTGCAGTTCTCCAAAAAGCGAATCAAAAACAAATGAACTACGACCGATAGCAATGGAGGTGACAAACGGTATTCAAGAGGTGATTAGTAGGAAGGAAAAGAGGAGGCGAGAGCTAGTGAAGCAAAGTGATGGAAGTGATAGTGACGAGATCCAGAACGACAAGAAGAAAGAGGATACAGGCGTAGAGGAAAGCAGAAAGAGTAATTCGACGGGGAAGTAAATGCAACAGGTTGGTTGAATGAATCCTGGTGACAGAACCAGTGTGACGAGAAACCCAGGTGGAGGAAACAGCTCAGGTAGGAGGAGGTTGAACTTTCCAAGTAATTTACGCATGACATTCTATGAGCGGTTGCTGTGGGCCGCTAAACTAGAGAGGTAGCATAAAAAGTTTGAACCTCAGCTTAAAGAAGATCGTAATAATTCCTATCTAACTGTGGCTGGGGATGAAGCCCAGGACGAAGAACAACTCACTAAGGTGAATCCGGTTATATTGGATCCTGATTTCCTTCTTGATGATACATGATTCGTATGGGTAAAACATGAGATCTGGGGTGAAAAGAAGAACCAAGAGGTAACCTTGATGAAGGAAGACATTCCGGAGAAGATATTCATCTCTGGAATAGGATATATAAAAATTGCAAAGTTCATTGAACAAATTGTTTTGTGTTACAAGTGCAGCAGGTGGGGCCGTATGGCTTAGTAATACCAAAATGAATATCGCTGTTGTTACTTTGGAAAAAATCATTATTCAATAGAAGTTGGAAATGAAATACAGTCTGGGCAGCGTGTTGCGCCGTCCTATTGCAGTTGTGGCGGTGCTCATCATGCAGGTTCACCAATTCGCAGTGGGAGACTACAGGTGTGCGGCGCCCGGTGGCAGACCATGGAGGAAGTGCAGCAGCAGAAAAGGAAGGATGGACAAGGAGTTACAGAAAAGACAACGCTACCTTCCACTGAGAAAGTGTGGGAGAAGAGAATGGAACAGAATGACATGTTGAAGATGCCAAGAAATGATTCAAAGGCTGCACCGAAAACTACTCCAGAAGATAAGGTCAATGACAAACTCAGTGATGTGTAGTAGTTTAATTCCGGCAAGAAATTCAGACACTGAGGAAAAGATAAAGGACAATCAGAATGTAATTTCTGATACTTGTGGATATAGAAAAGTGAGGAGGCTGAAAATAAAACAGTGATGAATACTGACCAACCATCCTGGCTTTGGGAGAGCGGTAATGTGGACATTAGGGAAGACGTAACCCTCTAGTGGGATGACGTCGCTGAAGTATGACATAATAAGTTATTAACACGAGTGAAAGATGTGAAGAACAATTTGTGAATGAGAGAGAAAGGTTAGCTACAGCTGTAAATAGGGAAAACAGAAGACCATATATTAAGTATCCTTTAATGGAATGTAGATAGTGTACGTACTCGGACGACAGATGTGCATGCTTATGCGCTGTTGTATAAGGTGGATGTTATTGCTCCACAAGACATGGACACAGAGGATGGTAGTTTAATGTTTTTGCGTGATTATCAATGTTTCTGTTCACCAGCTGATAAACAGCAATCATACAACAGAACTGTTAACTAATGTTCGGAAAAATGTGCCGCTTGAATTGGTGTTACCTAACGAGCAAAATGGAGTTGAAAGTTTGTGTTATAGTCTACCTCCAAGTGAGACCTATATGTATTATTAATATTTATGTGCATCCTCAAAGTTTGTGTTATGGTCTACCTCCAAGTGAGACCTATATGTATTATTAATATTTATGTGCATCCTCAAAGTTTGTGTGTTATAGTCTACCTCCTCCGAGGGAGTCCTACATGTATTATTAATATTGATGTACATCCTGAAAATTTGGATATGGATGATATGCCAGAGTGTTTACTTACTACTGCCTTTGTCTTGGTTGGTGATATTAATGCAAGGCATGAAACTTTGGGCACTGCAGGACCCAGCAATATTGATGGTAGAAGATGGTTACACTTTTTAGGGAATTTGAGTTCAAATATTGAGTAATGATGAACCTACTCATATACGTGGAGTAAGATTGGATTGCACGGTGCTCTTCAATACAGGTGAAATGAGGACGAGTGCCGAGATAGATGAGGATTTGCTTAGTGATCACTTTGCTTTACGAGTCGTTATATGAAATACAGAAAATCACTGAGCGTAAAAGGTATTGTTTCTTGGATGACAAAAAGGAGGAACTGATCACTGTTGTTCAGGTTTGGTTATACGGGTTATGAACCAAGAGATGTAGATAGCTTTTTTGATGACTTATTACTTATCATTACATGGGAAAGACAACAGGAGGCCTGATTGGCCCACGACTGGGTTGTCTGAAAAAAAATGATTTAACTTGACAAAATTTTTAAATTCTGCTCGGTGATTTTTTAAGCTATTACCGATTCCCCGCTGCTGCACATTAGCCCTCTAGTGTCCCTGTTACCGCTGTCGTTTATACGTTATTTCTGGCGTTTTTCTCTAAGTATAACTGAACTTATAAAACATTTGCCTAAACGACTTTTGAAGGTTTTCATAGTTTTAGCATTCACTATGTCTGACGGTAACTTATTTCAGAGCTCAGCACACCCATAGGAAAAGGAGCTTTTTCCCACGTCCCTACTCCATCTTTTAGCTTTGAGTTTTATTCCATTTGACCTATTAACCGTATCTTCTTGTATTTCGAAAAGATGCTCGTGGTTTACTTTATAGAACTTGTTCAGAATTTTGAACACTTGAATTAAGTCGCCGCGAAGTCTACGTTTTAAGGGAGAAGAGATCCAATCGTTTTGGCCTCTCTTCGTATGCCAGATTTCTAAAGGATGGGATCAATTTTGTCGCGCGTCTTTGTATTTGCTTTAATTTTTCCTTGACTTTCTTATAGTTTGGGGACCAAAACTGCGCTGTATATTCAAGGTGTGGTCTTCTTAGAGAATCTTAAAGTGTGAGAATTGTTTCTGGTGTCTTATAATCTATGTCCCTGGCTATGAAACGTAACATTTGTTTGCCTTTTTTACTTTCTGCTTGATACTATTCAGTGTATTTCAAATTGTTGCTAATGACAACTCCAAGATCCTTTTCTTCATTTACTTTAGAGAGTTTCCGAATAGTTTGTAGTCGTAACGTATATTCTTGTCTCCAAAGTGCATAAGTTTACACTTGTCTACATTAAACTTCATTTGCCATCTGTCTGACCACTCTACTAGTAAGTTAAGGTCTCATTGAATCATTTCGCCGTCCCGCCTGTTTATAGCTCTATCTCCCAGTCAGCAAACTTGGAGATCTTCGATATGAGACCGAGTTCTAGGTCATTAATGTATATTATGAAAAAATTGGGCCTAGGACCGACCCCTGTGGCACACCACTCGTTACGTCTAGCCAACCTGAGGCTTCCCCGTTTAATACTATACACTGCTTTCTTCCGGTAAGTCAGTCTCTGATCCATGTACAGAGTTCTTCATTGATTCCGTGTGTTTTGAGTTCATGTAAAAGTACCTTGTGAGGTACTTTATCGAAAGCCTTTTGGAAATGTAAATATGCTACATCAGACGGTAATTTTTTGTCCCAATTCTGATAAATAACATTAAAAAAATCCAGCAAATTCGTCAGGCAGGATCTTCTACAGCAGAAACCATGTTGGTTGGCCGATAAGATTTTGTGTTCTAGAAATGTGACATTTTCATCTTGTATTATTTTCTTCCTTCATTTTGCCCAACACTGACGTAAGGATAATTGGGCGGCAGTTCAAGGCACACATTTTGTCTCCGGTATATATAGGAGTAACATTTGCTAGTTTCCAGTCAGCTAGCACCTGACCATACGATAGAATTCAGTTGAATACTTTTGTTATGGGGTATATCAGCTGTCTCCTGACCTCCTTTAAAAATCTTGAAGCTGAGTTATCTGGGCCGTTGGATTTGTTAGGATTTAATTGGTCCAGGTATTTTAGTACTTCAGAGCTCTTTATTTCTCTAACCTTCAACTCTTCTTCATCAGATCCTTGAAACATTTTCATTGGTTGTGGTATTGGACATGTTTCTTCAGTTGTGAATACGGAGTTAAAAGAATAATTTAGTATGGTAGCCATTCCCTTGTCGTCAGTAGTTAGTGTGTTATGTTTGTTTCGTAATGGTCCAGTTCCTTCTTCTACAATCTTCATTTGTTATATATATTTGAAGAATTCCTTAGGATGATTCTTAACTTTGAAGGAAAACCTTTTTTCTTCGTCGCCTTTACTGTGTTTTATGACCTTCTTACACTCTCTCTGGATTGTGATTAATTCCTGGTGATTTTCACCGGTTCCCTTTGACTTGAATTATTTATATGCTTTCTTTTGGCGAATTAGTCTTCTATTCTCCTATTCATCCATGACGGTTTTGAAATATTGCAAGTTCTCTTCGTAATTCGTGAAATATGTTTATTTTCAATCTTGAGTAATGTGTTTTTGAAATTATTCCACATTTCCTCTATTGTGGACACGTCAAGAAGATGTGTCCAATTGGTACTACGAATTTCGTGTCTGATGGTTGCAAAATTTGCTCGCCTGTAATCTGGGATCAAGACTTTGTTGTCGTTTATTTCATAATCTAAATTTATCTCTAATCTAATCAACCTGTGATCGCTGTTTGACAAACTGTCGCCTACTTCGCAAGAGTTGATTAAGTTTGTGTCACTGATGAGGACAAGATCAACAATGTTTTTACCTCTAGTTGATTATTAATTAACCGTTCTAGAAAAGCGTCTTCAATCAGTTCCGTTTGTCTCGTTCCCTCTCGATCACCTGTTAACGTGTTCCAATTTATGTTTGGATTGTTGAAGTCTCCTATTATTATAACCTCTTTACTGTTTATCTTAGTTTTGATTTCATTGTATGATATCTTATCGTCATCTTTTTACTTAGGAGGTTTGTAAATATCGCCGAGACGTAGTTTACTTTAGAACTTGTCGGTAATGTCAAAATAAAGAGAGTCGTAAGTGTGTGTGTGTGTCTAATTTGCTTATCTTAATAGCACTTAAATTGTTATCAACGTAGATCAAAACTCCACCACCTACCCTGTACAAGCGAACTTTCGTAAATAGTTTGTATTCAGGTATTGCTAACTCGACCATTAAGTGTTTATTCTCAGTTTACCCACGTTGCTGAGATTGCAATAAGGTTCGGTTTTCAGTAAGTACATGTAAGTTCATCACGTATCGTAATGATGCTCCGGACATTTATATATATTAAACTTATTTTCTCCTGAGTTGATTTCTGGACTGAATTTGCCTTTTCTTCACTGTCGGTATGTGTGTTTGTATTATCACTGTTAATGTCTGCGTGTGCAGCAGCGGGAGGGAGACGGTTCTCCATCTGTTTTGGTTTCGCCGCCTAACTCTGACCCTCCCCACACTGGACCCTACCAGAACTGTTCCTAAAAGGTACCAGAGAGTTGACCTGTAGCTGTGCTGACCCGCTACTTATACTACCAGAGTTGTCCCCAACTGACCTTACTTGACCTTTCTGTGCTAATTCCTCTGTTTGTGAGGTTACCACTACTCCCCGAGGATCCCTACCGCCAAGGTCTCATCCATCTTCTACCGTTACCATCATAATGGTCAAACTGGACAACTTGTTCCACAGATCCCGTTCACACTCTGTTCCCCCGCACCGACTACTCCCTGACCCTCCCTCGCTCTCCTTTTCCTTTGTTAACTTGACCTTGATTTGATCTGAGTAGTTTATTTCCATCGAAAAAATGCCTAATATTCTCATCCAGTACTCTGCCAAGGCGGGCTTTCCTTACTCCATTTAAGTGAAGACCATCCCTAGCGTACAGAGATCTATCATGACTAAAATGGACCCACAGGTCTGTACTAAACACACTATCCTCCTCCCTACAGAGAGCTTCAATTCTTCTGTTTATCCCCAGCATTCTACTGACGGTACAGGAATCGACGTCATACCTTAGCAGCAATCCCGATATCATAAGTTCCCTACGACTTTCTTTGAACTTGTTTGTGAGTTCCCTATACCTTGCTACCGTTTCTCCCGATCTCCCTTAACTGCATCGGTCGTCCCCCCTGAATTGCAAATATCACATCCTCGGGATTGTTTGAGACTTTGACGACCAAAAATTGTAGGTATAAAGGAGAAATGAATAATGGGAAACATGATGTGCACTTTAAAGACAAGTTAGTACAGGGTTGGAGTAAACTCCTCAGAAAGGCACATAAAGATTGGAATGGAAGTCGTAATGATAATGAAATTAAGGAAGCACTGAAGGAGACTGCTGTAATTTGCACTGAGGTAAAGCAAAAAGCAAATGATAAGAGTGGATGGACTCTCGATGGAGGACTGCCAAACATTAGAGCTTGAGTGATATCTGGAGGGAAGTAAGTAAGTACGAGGTGTTGGAAGCAAGGGCAACACCCACGCTGATCCACAAGGCAAGGCCGGTCAACGTATTCATAAATGGGCTGAGGCGGTCAGTTTAGTAGAGTTACCATGTGTAGTGCAGGGATCATTACAAAGAAAAATTAGGTTTAGGAGGCAACTAGTAGTGAGTCAGTGTACGCTGGAAGATGATACATGTCTGCCAATAACGAGAGACGAATCATTGCAAGTGATTAAGAAGGGGAAATCTACTGCACCAGGAGAGGATGGAGTAACATATGACATTGTTAGCAGTAGGGGTGAGGATGGGTGTGTGTGTGCGTGTGGGGGGGGGGGTCTTGACTTATTCAATATGTCATACAACGAAGGTTGTATTCCACACAATTGGAAAAAAGCAATATTCGTAACAATACCTAAAATGTAATCGATATTGTTGACCAATATCCCTAACCTCCTGTTTTAGTAAGATGACGGAGAAGATAATATTGTACAAGCTCTTGTATAAAGTTGAAAATCTTTTGTCGTCCAATTTAGCTGGGTTATGAGAAGGGAGAAGCACTGCCGATTGTGTTGTGAAGAGACTGCGTAATGACGAGACTACATGTAGAACATTTCTCGATCTAAAAGGGACATTTGAAGTTTTACTTGAAAAACTTGTTTACTTGGGTGTTTTCGGGAAGCTGCTGAAGTGGATTGACGATTATCTAAATAAAAGAAAGGCTAGAGTTTGGTTTGAAGGTGGGTATTCAGAAGAGAGAGACATGGAGTTGGGAACTCAACAAGGAGGTGTCCTCAGCCCTACTCTTTTTAATATACTGATGAGTATAATAGATCGGCATGAATTTCCCGGAGATACTCAGGTCATCATACGTGCTGATGATATCCAGTTACAGTGTGAAGGTATGAGTAACATGCTGCAGACTTTACACGTTTTAAGCAGACTTTGCTGTAGAATGAGTATTGTGAATTATGATGAGAAAACTGAATATCAAGTTAAGATTTTGAAACAGAGGGAATTATTCTTGAACGGAATAAGGTTAGGAAAAGTTGACGTGCACAAATCTCTTGATATGAATGTTGGTTACACAGGCAGCAGTAGAGCACGGGGGATACAGTATCTGGAGAATGCATGCAAAGGGCGTTTAAGACCACTGAGAACTTTACTGTGGGCTGGAATGGCGTTGGCATCCCAGTTTTATGGATGGTGTACATCAGCACAGTACGATCAGTTAGTGACTATGCAGAACCTATTCTCATTACGTACAGTAAGAAGGATGTTCACAAACTTGAACTCATACAAAATGAGGCCCTGACAATAGCGTTAGGTTGTCAACGAAATATAGAGTACAAATCATGAGAACAGAATTAACTTTACTAAGTGTTGAACATAGGATAACGGTACTTGCTGTTGCTACTGCTTTCTGATCCATTAAGAGAAAAGCAGATGACAGACTGTCTTGTGAAGTGATGTATTTGAGTGGATGAAGAAATCTTTGTAATGTGTCCAAGTCTGTGACGACTTTGTATGATGTTATGAGGGAGTTGATAAACATTGTGTTTCTTTACCAACTTACATAAGGTTTACACCATGGTAAGAATGAGGCATTACATAAGGTTTACACCATGGTAATAATGAGGCATTACATAAGGTTTACACCATGGTAATAATGAGGCATTACATAAGGTTTACACCATGGTAAGAATGAGGCATTACATAAGGTTTACACCATGGCAAGAATGAGGCATTACATAAGGTTTACACCATGGTAATAATGAGGCATTACATAAGGTTTACACCATGGTAATAATGAGGCATTACATAAGGTTTACACCATGGCAAGAATGAGGCATTACATAAGGTTTACACCATGGTAAGAATGAGGCATTACATAATGTTTACACCATGGTAAGAATGAGGCATTACATAAGGTTTACACCATGGTAAGAATGAGGCATTACATAAGGTTTACACCATGGTAAGAATGAGGCATTACATAAGGTTTACACCATGGTAAGAATGAGGCATTACATAAGGTTTACACCATGGTAAGAATGAGGCATTACAGTAGATATCTCACTACTTGACTGGAGAATACCTGATTGCCATCCTAGTTATATACTGATTTTTTTTGGAGAAAATATTCAGCTTCCCCAGATGTGATCGATCAGTCTGGTATAACTAGATGTGATGGATCAGTCTGGCATAACTAGATGTGATGAATCAGTCTGGCATAATGGCCGAACGGATTGTGATATTTTCATTAGGGATTTTTTTAGTAATGAATATTTCACAGATGAAACACTTAGTAAAATTAGTGATAACACCTCATCCACTCTGGCTGAGTTACATGCAATCTATGAGGGTCTTCAGATTGCAACAGAGAGATGTAAAGATACGTATTTCTTGATGGACAGTAGAAGTGAAGTGAAGGCCTGGCAGAGTTAGCACCCATGTAACTAGCATGTTGTTAACATTTGTAAACGTCTGGTTATACTACTGCAAGAGATGAAATGTGATGTACAGTTTATATGGATTCCATCACATGTAGGGAGTCAGTTTAATGAAGTGGCTGATGAACGGTTGGCCGGAAAAACTACAGAAAAGATGTACATAGATATTGTAAGTTATAATTGTATAAGAATGATAAGGAATGAAATGAAAAGAATAAGAGAAGAATGGGAAAATGTAAGTATAGGTGTAATTGCTGAACACAGTGAGACTTTAAATTATTCATATGTGTTAGATAGCACCAACGTGATATATGGGGCAAACCTCACATCTGTGGCTAATGTGTTAATTAGATTTAGACTCGGGTATAGATATTATTGCCAGTTAGGTGGAGGGACTGGTCGACCCTGTCAACATAGCCAAATGAGGGATGGACGTACATTAGTTCATTAAGCATTAGGTTGTAAAAATATTCAGCCATACAAAAACAGTGAAACTGTTAATTTTAAAGGACAAGTTTGTTGGATGATCAATATTGATGTGATTAAGAAAGATCTTGCACAATACAAATAATATGCAACCCTGTAATGAGTTTAGTGAATTTAGAATGACGGCTATTGTTTGTTTGTTTTCTTTGCACTGTACATATCTACACAAAAGTTATGTTTTTTGTAAACGTTTGTAACTTCCACTGGGGGATGATGAAGACGAGGAGGGGAGTAGTGTACTACCCAGTCCTTTTAATGTAAATATGTCAATAAACATCTAAATTTAGATTTCAAGCTTCTCATCCAGCGTCTCGAGTCTTTGATCCAGCGTCTCGAGTCTTTGATCTAATGTCTCGAGTCTTTTATCCAAAGTCTTGAGTTTTTATCCAGAGTCTCGAGTCTTTGATCCAGCATCTCGAGTCTTTTATCCAGAGTCTCGAGTTTTTAATTCAGAGTCTTGAGTCTTTTATCCAGAGTCTCGAGTCTTTGATCTAATGTCTCGAGTCTTTTATCCAAAGTCTTGAGTTTTTATCCAGAGTCTCGAGTTTTTAATTCAGAGTCTTGAGTCTTTTATCCAGAGTCTCGAGACTTTGACCCAATATCTCGTCTTTGACCCAGTGTCTCCAGTCTTTGATCCAGGGTCTCGGGTCTTTGACCCAGTGCCTGCAGCCTTCAGAAAAACTCGTTGGAGCCCTAGAGCCTGCGTGGTACAGCTAAACTCACAGGGTCTTAGATCTGTAGGGTCGAAACTCACACACGTTTATGTGTTAGACTGTGGGTATAACTGGACCTGGGATGTGGATGTGACTAGAGTTCGAATGTGAACATGACGGGAGTTAGGATGTTGATCTGACTGGAGTTAGGAAGCAGATATAACGAGACTTCGGATCTTAACTCTTCCCTCTTACAAGGCAGGTGTGCCTGGCCACCCTGACAGGCAGCTGGTGGTCGAGCAGAGAGAGAAAGTCACTACTAAAATAGCCGCCCATACCAAAGGTTAAGAGGCCAGGAAAGGAACTAGGTGAAGTAATGGGAGTAGTTGTAACATTCCTCTCTCTCTCTCTCTCTCTCTCTCTCTCTCTCTCTCTCTCTCTCTCTCTCTCTCTCTCTCTCTCTCTCTCTCTCTCTCTCTCTCTCTCTCTCTCTCTCTCTCTCTCTCTCTCTCTCTCTCTCTCTCTCTCTCTCTCTCTCGCTCTCTCTCTCTCTCTCGCTCTCTCTCTCTCTCTCTCTCTCTCTCTCTCTCTCTCTCTCTCTCTCTCTCTCTCTCTCTCTCTCTCTCTCTCTCTCTCTCTCTCTCTCTCTCTCTCTCTCTCTCTCTCTCTCTCTCTCTCTCTCTCTCAGCACTTGACAGTGCATTAGATTATTTTTTATTATCATCATTACACTTTGTCGCTGTCTCCCGCGTTAGCAAGAAAACAGGCGAAAGAATGGCCCAACCCACCCACATACACATGTGTATACGTAAACTCCCACACAAGCACACATACATACCTATACGTTTAAACGTATACATACATATACATACACAGACATATACATATATACACATGTACATATTCATACATGCTGCCTTCATCCATTCTCGCCCCCACCCCACAACTCATGAAATGACATTCCCCCCCATACACCCCCGCGCGTGGTAGCTCTAGGAGAAGACAACAAAGGCCACATTCGTTCACACTCAGTCTCTAGCTGTCATGTGTAATGCACCGACACCACAGCTCCCTTTCCACATCCAGGCCCACAAAACTTTCCATGGTTTACCCCAGATGCTTCACATGCCTTGGTTCAATCCATTGACAACACGTCGACCCCGGTATACCTCGTCGTTCTAATTCACTCTATTCTTTGCATGCTTTTCACCCGATTGCTCAAAATCTTTTTCACTCCATCCTTCCACTTCCAATTTGGTCTCCCACTTCTCCTCGTTCCCTCCTCCTCTGACACATATATCCTCTTTGTCAATCTTTTCTCACTCATTCTCTCTATGTGACCAAACCACTTCAATGCGCCCTCTTCTACTCTCTCAACCACACTCTTTATTACCACACATCTCTCTTACCCTTTCATTACTTACTCGATCAAACTACCTCACACCATATATTGTCCTCAAACATCTCATTTCCAACACATCCACCCTCCTCCGCACAACCCTATCTATAGCCCATACCTCACAACCATATAACATTGTTGGAACCTTTTATTCCTTTAAACTTACCCATTTCTGCTTTCCGAGATAACGTTCTCGCCGTCCATACATTCTTCAACGTTCCCAGAACCTTCACCCCCCTTCCCACCCTGTGAATCACTTCCACTTCCATGGTTCCATCCGCTGCCAAATCCACTCCCAGATATCTAAAACACTTCACTTCCTCCAGATTTTTTCCATTCAAACGTGCCTCTCAATTGACTTGTCCCTCAACCCTACTGAGCCTAATAACCTTGCTCTTATTCACATTCACTCTCAGCTTCCTTTCATACACTTTACCAAACTCAGTCACCAACTTCTGCAGTTTCTCACACGAATCAGCCACCAGCGCTGTATCATCAGCGAACAACAGGTGACTCACTTCCCGAGCCCTCTCATCCACAACAGATTGCATACTTGCTCCTCTCTCCAAAACTCTTGCATTCACCACCCTAACAACCCTATCCATAAACAAATTAAACAACCATGGAGACATCGCACACCCCTGCCGCAAACCTACATTCACTGGGAATCAATCACTTTCCTCTCTTCCTACACGTACACATGCCTTACATCCTCGATAAAAGCTTTTCACTGCTTCTAGCGACTTGCCTCCCACACCATATATTCTTAATACCTTCCACAGAGCATCTCTATCAACTCTATCAAATGCCCTCTCCAGATCCATAAGTGCTACGCTACAAATCCATCTGTTTGTTTATGTATTTCTCACATACATTCTTCACAGCAAACACCTGATCCACACATCATACAATTTCTGAAACCACACTACTCTTCCCTAGTCTGATGCTCTGTACATGCTTTATCCTCTCAATCGATATCCTCCTACACAATTTCCCAGGAATACTCAACAAACTCATACCTCCGTAATTTGAGCACTCACCTTTATCCCCTTTGCCTTTGTACTGTGGCACTGTGCATGCATTCCTGCTAATTCTCAGGCACTTCACCGCGAACCACACATACATTGAATATCCTCACCAACCAGTACATTAGATTGTAACCATGAATTTTCCTGTGGCGTGTGCCAAGCGATAGTCCTGTCTTTGGGCAAATTCCTGCTGCAAGTACTCGTAAATAAGAAATACTTCCTCTCTCTCTCTCTCTCTCTCTCTCTCTCTCTCTCTCTCTCTCTCTCTCTCTCTCTCTCTCTCTCTCTCTCTCTCTCTCTCTCTCTCTCTCTCTCTCTCTCTCGCTTCATTACGAGCCAGTGCACCTGGCTCAACGTTGATTGATTGGATGAATCGCTTCTCGATTGGTTGAAGAGTTCGTTACCTCAGTGACTGAGTCATCAAATTTTCTAACGTATTCACAATTCCTGTTTTTTGATTCCATTGTCTACCAAAGAATGGAAGAATAATGACTTTAGAAAATGTAAACTGTGCTTTTACGCCTCCATCACATATGTTATCAGACTTACTACATATGTGACTTACGACACATGCCAGTCATTGGCCACAGTATCTGAGGCAAGTCAGGATATTGTCAAGACGATGATTCACTTTACAAGAAAATTATCAAGAACAGAAATCTACCAGTGTAATCTACCAGTGTAATCTACCAGTGTAATCTACCAGTGTAATCTACCAGTGTAATCTACCAGTGTAATCTACCAGTGTAATCTAATTTAGTGATTATATCTACATTCATCTTTACAGTAATTTTTGGGGCCTTCATCTCTGCGGTCATCATATCCATAGGGGAACCATCTCCGTGTGCGCCTCGATGCGAGAACAGCTTGTAAACTCTTGTAAGAGGGGCAGGCACAGAACGGCTCTAGCCGGATGGAACTAACGCTTCAAAAGCAGCGGCAACAAGCGATGCTGGCAGACACAGGGCAAGTACAGTGTCAACACGGGTGATGCTGATCGGGGCAAGGCAAGAATGGTTGCAACACGGATGGTGCTTACGGAGGAAGGCAAGGCAGTCTAACACAAGGATCATGCAGAGGCAGTTAGGTCAGGCACGTCTAAAACAAGGATCATGCAGAGGGAGGTTGGTCAGGCACGTCTTTATCAAGGATGATGCTGACGGAGGTGAGAGAGGCACGTCTTCAGCAAGGATGATGTTGACGGTACCAGCAGGTTACATGCATATCATGAGAAGTAATAGCGAGTTTCATGCCTTTCATGTAAGATGCTAGTGGGTTACATGCCTCTCATGAGAGGTACTAGAGGGTGATATATATCTTATAAGAGGCACAAACAGGTTGCATGCCTATCATGAGAGGTACTATTGGGTTCTATGCTGTATCATGGGTGGTTATAGCGGGTCATTTACCCATCATGAAGAGTACGAGAGGGTTACATGCCTATCATGAGAGATACTAGTGGGTTACATGCCTATCATGAGAGATACTAGCGGGTTACATGCCTATCATGAGAGATACTAGTGGGTTACATGCCTATCATGAGAGATACTAGTGGGTTACATGCCTATCATGAGAGACACTAGTGGGTTACATGCATATCACAAGAGGTTAGAGAGGGATACATACTTATCATGAGAGGTACAAGAGGGCTAAATGCCTGCCATGAGACGTACTAGCGGGTTTCATGCCTATCATATTTGGCGAAATAAATGCCTATCATAAGAGGTACTAGTAGGTTTCCTGCCTATCATGAAGGGTAAGAGAGGGTTACTTGCCTATCATGAGAGGTACTAGTGGGTTACACGCCTATCGTGAGTGGTACTACTGGGTACATGTCTATCATGAAGGGTAATAGCTGGCTACATGCCTATCATGAGAGGAACAAGCAGGTTAAATGCCTATCCTAGGAGTTACAAATGGGTTACATGCCAATAATGAGATCTATTAGCGGACTACATGTATATCATGAGAGGTACTAGTGGTTTATAAGGGTATGAGCGGGTTACTTGCCCATCCTGAAAGGTACTATCTTGTTACATGCTTATCATGAGGGGTAGGAGCGGGTTACCTGCCCCTCATGAGAGGTGCTAGCGGGTTTTATGCCTAACATGAGTGGTACTAGTGGGTCAAATGCCTATCATATGTCTATCAGAAGAGGCACCAGTGGGTTATCTGCATATCATGAGAGGTAATAGTGGGCTACATGTCTGTCCTGGGAAATGATATCGGGTTGCATACAAATCAGGAGAGGAATTATTTGGATCAAATACTTATCATGAGAGATACTAGTGGATTATATGCCAATCATGAGTGTGTGTGGATTGCGCCCCAATCATGAGAGGTGCTAGCGGGTTATATACCTATCATGAGAGGTTATAGTGGGTTATATACCTATCATGAGAGGTTATAGTGGGTTATACACCTATCATGAGAAGTACTAGTGGAATATATGTATATCATGGGAGGTACTGGTAGGTTACATAGCTATCATGAGTGATACTAGTGGGTTACATACATATCATGAGAGGTACTAGCAGGTTATATGCCTATCATGAGAGGTACTAGTTGTATACATACCTATGATGAGAAATACGAGCAAGTTATGTGCCTATCATGAGAGGTACGTACTAAAGGGTCAACTGCCTATCTTGAGAGGTACTATTAGGTTCCATGCCAAATATTAGAGGTACTAGTGTTTCATATGCCTATCATGAGTGGTAATAGTGTGTTACATGACTATCATGTGAGGTAATAGTGAGATTCATGCCTATTATGAAAGGCACAGACGGGATAAATGCCTATCAGAAGAGGCTCTAGTGAGTAACATGTCTATTATGAGAGGTGCTAGTGGGTTACATGCCTATCATGAGAAGTACTAGTGGGTATTAGTGGGTTATATGCCTTTCATGAGAAGTACTAGTGGGTTACATGCCTATCATGAGAAGTACTAGTGGGTATTAGTGGGTTATATGCCTTTCATGAGAAGTACTAGTGGGTTACTTAAATATCATGTGAGGTGATAGCGAGTTATATGCCCATCATGAGAGGTACCAGTGAGTTACATACCTATGGTGAGAAGTACTAGCAATATATATCCCTATCATAAGAGATATTATAGGGTTATCCGCTTATTTTGAGAGGTACAACTGGGCTACATGCATATCATAAGAGGTACTAGTATTTTACATGCCTATTATGAGAGGTGATAGTGTGCTACATTGCTATATTTAGAGGCACAACTGGGTTGCATTCCTTTTATGAGAAGTATTGGTGAGTTACATGCCTATCATGTGAGGTAATTGTGAGTTATATACCTACTATGAGAGGTACGAACGGGTTGACTGCCTAACAAGATGGGCAGGCACTAATGGGTAACATGCATTTCGTGAGAGGTACAAGCGGATTCCATACCTATGATGAGAAGCACTTCTGGGTTACAAGCTTATCATGAGAAGTACGAGCGTGTTACATGCCTATCATGAGAGGTACTAGCAGGATACATACCAATAATGAGATGTACTAAAGGGTTACACTTCTATCACGAGAGGCAGTTGGTTAGTTGGTTATATGTCTATTATAAGAGATACTGGGTCACATGCCTGTCATGGGAGCTACTAGCGGGTTACGTGCTTTTCAAGAGAGGTACAAGTGGGATACTATCCTCATCACGAAATGTATTGTTGGGTTACATGCATATCATGAGAGGTACGAGCAGGTTACATGGCTCTCATGAAAGGTTGGAGCAGGTTACATTCCTATTATGAGAGGTGCTATTTGGTTATATACCTATCATGAGAGGTACGAGCAGGTTACATGCCTATTATGAGAGGTGCTATTTGGTTATATACCTATCATGAGAGGTACGAGCAGGTTACATGTTTATCATGAAACATACTAGTTGGTTGTATTCTTATCATGAGAGGTACCAGTTGATAACATGCCCATCTTGAGAGGTATTTGAGGGTTTCATACCTATCATGAGAGGTACTAGCGGTTCCATGCCTATCATCAGAGGTAGTAGTGGTTTACATGCCTATCATCAGAGGTAGTAGTGGTTTACATGCCTATCATCAGAGGTAGTAGTAGGTTAAATCCCATCATGAGAAGTACTAGAGGGTTATATGCCTATTATGAACGGTATGATGGATTACATGCCAATCATGAAAGGGACTATCGGGTTACACGCCTATGGTGAGAGTTACTACAGGGATACATACAAGTCATGAGAGGTACTAGCAGGTTACATGCCTAGCATGAGAGATACTGATGGTTTGCATGTCTATCATGAGAGGTATTAGTCGATTACATGCCTATCATGAGAGGTATTAGTCGATTACATGCCTATCATGAGAGGTATTAGTCGATTACATGGCTATCATGGGAGGTATTAGTCGATTACATGGCTATCATGGGAGGTATTAGTCGATTACATGGCTATCATGGGAGGTATTAGTCGATTACATGGCTATCATGAGAGGTATTAGTCGATTACATGGCTATCATGGGAGGTATTAGTCGATTACATGGCTATCATGGGAGGTAAGGGTGGGTGGTTTTCTTACAGTGAGAGGTAGTAATGGGTTACATGGCTATCATGGGAGGTAAGGGTGGGTGGTTTTCTTACAGTGAGAGGTAGTAATGGGTTACATGGCTATCATGGGAGGTAAGGGTGGGTGGTTTTCTTACAGTGAGAGGTAGTAATGGGTTACATGGCTATCATGGGAGGTAAGGGTGGGTGGTTTTCTTACAGTGAGAGGTAGTAATGGGTTACATGCCTATCATGGGAGGTAAGGGTGGGTGGTTTTCTTACAGTGAGAGGTAGTAATGGGTTACATGCCTATCATGGGAGGTAAGGGTGGGTGGTTTTCTTACAGTGAGAGGTAGTAATGGGTTACATGGCCTATCATGGGAGGTAAGGGTGGGTGGTTTTCTTACAGTGAGAGGTAGTAATGGGTTACATGGCTATCATGGGAGGTAAGGGTGGGTGGTTTTCTTACAGTGAGAGGTAGTAATGGGTTACATGGCTATCATGGGAGGTAAGGGTGGGTGGTTTTCTTACAGTGAGAGGTAGTAATGGGTTACATGGCTATCATGGGAGGTAAGGGTGGGTGGTTTTCTTACAGTGAGAGGTAGTAATGGGTTACATGGCTATCATGGGAGGTAAGGGTGGGTGGTTTTCTTACAGTGAGAGGTAGTAATGGGTTACATGCCTATCATGGGAGGTAAGGGTGGGTGGTTTTCTTACAGTGAGAGGTAGTAATGGGTTACATGCCTATCATGGGAGGTAAGGGTGGGTGGTTTTCTTACAGTGAGAGGTAGTAATGGGTTACATGCTATCATGGGAGGTAAGGGTGGGTGGTTTTCTTACAGTGAGAGGTAGTAATGGGTTACATGGCCTATCATGGGAGGTAAGGGTGGGTGGTTTTCTTACAGTGAGAGGTAGTAATGGGTTACATGGCTATCATGGGAGGTAAGGGTGGGTGGTTTTCTTACAGTGAGAGGTAGTAATGGGTTACATGGCTATCATGGGAGGTAAGGGTGGGTGGTTTTCTTACAGTGAGAGGTAGTAATGGGTTACATGGCTATCATGGGAGGTAAGGGTGGGTGGTTTTCTTACAGTGAGAGGTAGTAATGGGTTACATGGCTATCATGGGAGGTAAGGGTGGGTGGTTTTCTTACAGTGAGAGGTAGTAATGGGTTACATGGCTATCATGGGAGGTAAGGGTGGGTGGTTTTCTTACAGTGAGAGGTAGTAATGGGTTACATGGCTATCATGGGAGGTAAGGGTGGGTGGTTTTCTTACAGTGAGAGGTAGTAATGGGTTACATGGCTATCATGGGAGGTAAGGGTGGGTGGTTTTCTTACAGTGAGAGGTAGTAATGGGTTACATGGCTATCATGGGAGGTAAGGGTGGGTGGTTTTCTTACAGTGAGAGGTAGTAATGGGTTACATGGCTATCATGGGAGGTAAGGGTGGGTGGTTTTCTTACAGTGAGAGGTAGTAATGGGTTACATGCCTATCATGGGAGGTAAGGGTGGGTGGTTTTCTTACAGTGAGAGGCAGTAATGGGTTACATGCCTATCATGAGAGGTACTAGTGAGTTTCCTGTCTATCACGAGAGGTACTAGTTTGTTACATGGCTGTCTAGAGGTATAGTTGGTTCCATTGCCTATCATGAGAGGTAATAGTGGATTACAAGCATAGTTTGAGGAGTATATGTGGGTTACATGCCTATCATGAGAGGTACAAGCGCGTTACATGCCTATAATGAGAAATACATCCCTATCATCAGAGGTATTGGTGGATTAGGTGCCCATCTTCAGAGATATTTGTAGGTTACATGCTTATCATGAGAGGTTATCTGTCTATATTGAGGGGACTAGTGGTTTACCTGCCTATCATGAGAGATACGAGCGAGTTTTATGTCTATCATGAGAGGCATTATTGGGTTAAATCCTATCATGAGAAGTAATAGAGAGTTATATGCCTATCTTGAGAGGCACCAGTGGATTACATGCCTATAATGAGAGGTATTAGTGGGTTACATGCCCATATTGGGAGGTACAAGTGGGTTGCATGATAAAATGAGAGTTACTAGCGGGTTACTTGTCTATCCTGATAAGTAATAGTGGGTTACATGCCTATCATAAGAGGTACTATTGGGTTAAATCCTACCATGAGAAGCAACAGAGGTTACATGCCCATCATGACAGGTACTAGTGGGTTACATGCCCATCATGACAGGTATTAGTGGGTTGCATGCCCATCATGACAGGTACTAGTGGGTTGCATGCCCATCATGACAGGTATTAGTGGGTTGCATGCCCATCATGACAGGTATTAGTGGGTTGCATGCCCATCATGACAGGTATTAGTGGGTTACATGCCCATCATGACAGGTACTAGTGGGTTGCATGCCCATCATGACAGGTATTAGTGGGTTGCATGCCCATCATGACAGGTATTAGTGGGTTGCATGCCCATCATGACAGGTACTAGTGGGTTGCATTCCCATCATGACAGGTATTAGTGGGTTGCATGCCCATCATGACAGGTATTAGTGGGTTACATGCCCATCATGACAGGTATTAGTGGGTTGCATGCCCATCATGACAGGTATTAGTGGGTTGCATGCCCATCATGACAGGTATTAGTGGGTTACATGCCCATCATGACAGGTACTAGTGGGTTGCATGCCCATCATGACAGGTATTAGTGGGTTGCATGCCCATCATGACAGGTATTAGTGGGTTGCATGCCCATCATGACAGGTACTAGTGGGTTGCATTCCCATCATGACAGGTATTAGTGGGTTGCATGCCCATCATGACAGGTATTAGTGGGTTACATGCCCATCATGACAGGTATTAGTGGGTTGCATGCCCATCATGACAGGTATTAGTGGGTTACATGCCCATCATGACAGGTATTAGTGGGTTGCATGCCCATCATGACAGGTATTAGTGGGTTGCATTCCCATCATGACAGGTATTAGTGGGTTGCATGCCCATCATGACAGGTATTAGTGGGTTGCATGCCCATCATGACAGGTATTAGTGGGTTGCATTCCCATCATGACAGGTATTAGTGGGTTACATGCCCATCATGACAGGTATTAGTGGGTTGCATGCCCATCATGACAGGTATTAGTGGGTTGCATGCCCATCATGACAGGTACTAGTGGGTTGCATTCCCATCATGACAGGTATTAGTGGGTTGCATGCCCATCATGACAGGTATTAGTGGGTTACATGCCCATCATGACAGGTATTAGTGGGTTACATGCCCATCATGACAGGTACTAGTGGGTTGCATTCCCATCATGACAGGTACTAGTGGGTTGCATTCCCATCATGACAGGTATTAGTGGGTTACATGCCCATCATGACAGGTATTAGTGGGTTGCATGCCCATCATGACAGGTATTAGTGGGTTACATGCCCATCATGACAGGTATTAGTGGGTTGCATGCCCATCATGACAGGTATTAGTGGGTTACATGCCCATCATGACAGGTATTAGTGGGTTACATGCCCATCATGACAGGTACTAGTGGGTTGCATGCCCATCATGACAGGTATTAGTGGGTTGCATGCCCATCATGACAGATATTAGTGGGTTGCATGCCCATCATGACAGGTACTAGTGGGTTGCATTCCCATCATGACAGGTATTAGTGGGTTGCATGCCCATCATGACAGGTATTAGTGGGTTACATGCCCATCATGACAGGTATTAGTGGGTTGCATGCCCATCATGACAGGTATTAGTGGGTTACATGCCCATCATGACAGGTATTAGTGGGTTGCATGCCCATCATGACAGGTATTAGTGGGTTGCATTCCCATCATGACAGGTATTAGTGGGTTGCATGCCCATCATGACAGGTATTAGTGGGTTGCATGCCCATCGTGACAGGTATTAGTGGGTTGCATTCCCATCATGACAGGTATTAGTGGGTTACATGCCCATCATGACAGGTATTAGTGGGTTGCATGCCCATCATGACAGGTATTAGTGGGTTGCATGCCCATCATGACAGGTACTAGTGGGTTGCATTCCCATCATGACAGGTATTAGTGGGTTGCATGCCCATCATGACAGGTACTAGTGGGTTACATGCCCATCATGACAGGTACTAGTGGGTTACATGCCCATCATGACAGGTACTAGTGGGTTACATGCCCATCATGACAGGTACTAGTGGGTTACATGCCCATCATGACAGGTACTAGTGGGTTACATGCCCATCATGACAGGTACTAGTGGGTTACATGCCCATCATGACAGGTACTAGTGGGTTACATGCCCATCATGACAGGTACTAGTGGGTTGCATTCCCATCATGACAGGTATTAGTAGGTTGCATGCCCATCATGACAGGTACTAGTGGGTTGCATTCCCATCATGACAAGTACTAGTGGGTTACATGTCCATCATGACAGGTACTAGTGGGTTGCATTCCCATCATGACAGGTACTAGTGGGTTACATGCCCATCATGACAGGTACTAGTGGGTTGCATGCCCATCGTGACAGGTACTAGTGGGTTGCATGCCCATCGTGACAGGTACTAGTGGGTTACATGCCCATCATGACAGGTACTAGTGGGTTGCATGCCCATCATGACAGGTACTAGTGGGTTACATGCCCATCATGACAGGTACTAGTGGGTTGCATGCCCATCGTGACAGGTACTAGTGGGTTGCATGCCCATCGTGACAGGTACTAGTGGTTACATGCCTATCATGAGATGTGCTAGTGGATACATGCCTATCATGAGAGGTACTAGTGGGTTGCATTCCCATCATGACAGGTATTAGTGGGTTACATCCCATCATGACAGTACTAGTGGGTTGCATTCCATCATGACAGGTATTAGTGGTTACATGCCTATCATGAGAGGTACAAGCGCGTTACATGCCTATCATGAGAGGCACTAGAGGGTTACATGTATATCATGAGAGGTACTAGTGGGTTACATGCCTATCATGGGAGGTATTAGTCGATTACATGCCTATCATGAGATGTGCTAGTGATTACATGCCTATCATGGAGGTAAGGTGGGTGTTTTCTTACAGTGAGATGGTAGTAATGGGTTACATGCCCCATCAAGACAGGTATTAGTGGGTTACATCCCATCATGACAGTATTAGTGGTTGCATGCCATCATGACAGGTATAGTGGGTTGCATTCCCATCATGACAGTACTAGTGGGTTACATGCCCATCATGACAGTACTAGTGGGTTGCATGCCCATCCATGACAGGTATTAGTGGGTTGGCATGCCCATCATGACAGTATTAGTGGTTGCATGCCCATCATGAACAGGTACTAGTGGGTTGCATTCCCATCATGACAGTACTAGTGGGTTGCATTCCATCATGACAGTATTAGTGGGTTGCATTCCCATCATGACAGGTTACTAGTGGGTTGCATTCCATCATGACAGGTAATTAGTGGGTTGCATTCCCATCATGACAGGTTACTAGTGGGTTGCATTCCATCATGACAGTATTAGTGGTTGCATGCCCATCGTGACAGGTACTAGTGGGTTACATGTCCATCATGACAGGTACTAGTGGTTACATGCCCCATCAAGACAGGTATTAGTGGGTTGCATTCCATCATGACAGGTATTAGTGGTTACATGCCTATCATGAGATGTGCTAGTGGATTACATGCCTATCATGAGATGTACTAGTGGATTACATGCCTATCATGAGAGATACTAGTGGTTACATGCCTATCATGAGATGTGCTAGTGGATTACATGCCTATCATGAGATGTGCTAGTGGATTACATGCCTATCATGAGATGTACTAGTGGATTACATGCCTATCATGAGAGGTACTAGTGGATTACATGCCTATCATGAGATGTGCTAGTGGATTACATGCCTATCATGAGATGTGCTAGTGGGTATTAGTGGGTTACATGCCTATCATGAGAGGTACGAGCAGGTTACATGCCTATCATGAGAGGTACAAGCGCGTTACATGCCTATCATGAGAGATACTAGATGGTTACATGCCTATCATGAGATGTGTTAGTCGATTACATGCCTATCATGAGAGGTACAAGCGCGTTACATGCCTATCATGAGAAGTACTAGTGGGTTACATGCCCCATCAAGAAAGGTGCTGTTGGGTTACATACATATCATGAGAGGTACTAGTGGGTTGCATGCCCATCATGAACAGGTACTAGTGGGTTACATGCCTTATCATGAGATGTGCTAGTGATTACATGCCTATCATGGGAGGTATTAGTCGATTACATGGCTATCATGGAGGTAAGGTGGGTGTTTTCTTACAGTGAGATGGTAGTAATGGGTTACATGCCCATCATGACAGGTAATTAGTGGGTTGCATGTCCATCATGACAGGTATAGTGGGTTACATGCCTATCATGGAGGTAAGGGTGGGTGTTTTCTTACAGTGAGAGGTAAGTAATGGGTTACATGCCCCATCAAGACAGGTATTAGTGGTTACATGCCTATCATGAGAAGTACTAGTGGGTTACATGCCTATCATGGGAGGTAAGGGTGGGTGGTTTTCTACAGTGAGAGGTAGTAATGGGTTACATGCCCCATCAAGACAGGTATTAGTGGTTACATGCCCCATCAAGACAGGTATTAGTGGTTACATGCCTATCATGAGATGTGCTAGTGATTACATGCCTATCATGGGAGGTATTAGTCGATTACATGCCTATCATGAAGGTACTAGTGGGTTACATGTCCATCATGACAGGTATAGTGGGTTACATGCCTATCATGGAGGTAAGGGTGGTGGTTTTCTTACAGTGAGATGGAAGTAATATGATGACCTGATCTACAAGATGGATGGAAGTAACATGATGACCTGATCTACAAGATGGATGGAAGTAGTAAGAAGACCTGATCTACAAGACAGATGGAAGTAACATGATGACCTGATCTACAAGATGGATGGAAGTAACATGAAGACCTGATCTACAAGACAGATGGAAGTAACATGATGACCTGATCTACAAGATGGATGGAAGTAACACGATGACCTGATCTACAAGATGGATGGAAGTAACATGATGACCTGATCTACAAGACGGATGGAAGTAGTATGAAGACCTGATCTGCAAGACAGATGGAAGTAACATGATGACCTGATCTACAAAATGGATGGAAGTAACATGATGACCTGATCTACAAGACAGGTGGAAGTAACATGATGACCTGATCTACAAGATGGATGGATGTAACATGATGACCTGATCTACAAGACAGATGGAAGTAACATGATGACCTGATCTACAAAATGGATGGAAGTAACATGATGACCTGATATACAAGACAGATGGAAGTAACATGATGACCTGATCTACAAGATGGATGAAAGTAACATGATGACCTGATCTACAAAATGGATGGAAGTAACATGATGACCTGATCTACAAGACAGATGGAAGTAACATGATGACCTGATCTACAAGATGGATGGATGTAACATGATGACCTGATCTACAAGACAGATGGAAGTAACATGATGACCTGATCTACAAGATGGATGGAAGTAACATGATGACCTGATCTACAAGACGGATGGAAGTAACATGATGACCTGATCTACAAGATGGATGGAAGTAACATGATGACCCGATCTACAAGATGGATGGAAACAGTATTACCGTATTTACAAGTTGTTTGGAAGTAACAGGGTTATCTCATGTACAAATCGTATGAAGAAAATACGATGATCTTACAAGATTTACGTGAATAACAAGATGACCTTATATACGTAATGGAAGGAAGTAACAAGATGATCTTATCTACAAGATGAGTGAAATTAACATGTTAACCTTATGTACAAGAAGGATGGAAGTGGCAGGATGACCTTATCTACAAGATGGATTGAAGTAAAATGATGAACATATCTACAAAATAGATGTAACTAACGAGAAGACACTATCTACAAGATGGATTGAAGTAACAGGATGACCTTATCTACAAGTTTGATGTAAGTAATAGGATTATCTTATCTACAAGACGGATGAAACAACAAGATGATTTTATCTACAAGACGGATGGAAATGACATGATGACCTGATTTACAAGAGGGATGGAATTGACACGATGAACATATCTACAAAATGGATGGAAGTAACAGCATGGCCTCACATACAAAACGAATGGAAGTAGCAGGATGACGCTGTCTACAAGACTGATGGAAGTAACATGATGACCTTATCTACAAGACAGACAGAAGTAAAACGATTATCTTATCTACAAGACAGATAAAAGTGAAAATGACCTTAATTACAAAATTGAAAGTAACAGGATGACCCTATATACAAGGATGGAAGAAACAGGATGACCTTATATACAAAAAAGATGGAAGTAACATGATATCCTTATTTAGACAAAGGACAGAAGTAACAGGACGGCCTTATCTACAAGATGGTTGGAAGTAAAATGGATGACCTCATATCCAACATGGATAGAAGTAACAGGATGACCCTATCTACAAAATCGATGAAAATGACAGGGTGACCTTATCTACAAAATGATTGGCAGTAGCAGGATGACCCTACTTTCAAAATGGATCCAAGTAACAAGATGACCCTATCTACATGACGGATAGAAGTAACAGGATGAACTTATCAAGAAGTTGTATGAAAGTAACAGGATGACCGTATCTACAAGACAGGTAGTAATGTTACTATATCTACAAGACAGATGGAGAAAAATAACCTTATCTATAAAACTGATGGAAGTGAACACGATGACCCCATGTACAAGGATGGATGGAAGAAACATGAAGACCCTCTCTGCAAGACGGTTGGAAATAAAAGGATAAACTTACTTAAAAGATGAATGAAAGGAACACCATGACCTTATCTACAAGAAGATTGGACTAAACAGAATGACCTTATCTACGACACGGATGGAAGTAATAGGAAGATCCTACCGGTAAGATGGATGGAAGCAACAGGATGACCTTGTCTACAAGATGGATCAAACAGGATGACCTTACCTACAAGATTTGTGGGAGCAATAGGATGACCTTATCCACAAGATGGATGGAAATAACATGATCTGTATAGGATGGATGGAAGTAATAAGATGACCTTATCTACTACATGGATGGAAGTAACTTGACTTTACCTGCACAGTGGATGAAAGTAACAGGATGACCCTATCTACAAAATGGATACAAGTAACATGATGACATTTTTCTTCATGATGGATTGAAGTAAGAAGATTATCCTATCTACAAGACGGATGGAAGTAGCATGATGACCTGATCTACAAGATGGATTAAAGTAACAAGATTATCTTACCTACATGATGGATAGAAGTAACAGGATGACCCTATCTACAAAATAGATGGAAATAACAGAATGACCTTATCTACAAGACGAATGGAAGTAGAAGGATGACCCTATCTACAAGATGGGTGAAAGTAACAGGATGACCTTCTCTGCAAAATGGGTAAAAGTAACCGAATGACCCAATCCAAAAGATGAATGCGTGTAACTGGATAACCCTATCTACAAGACGGATTGAGTGACATGATGACCCTATCTGCAACACGGATGTAGGAGGATGACCTTATGTACCAGACGGCTGGAAGTAACAGGATAACCTTATCTACAAGACAAATCTACAATATGGATGAAAGAAACATGGTGACCTTGTTTATAAGATGGATGGAAGTGAAAGGATGACCTTATCTGCAAGATGGATTGAAGCAACAGGATGACCTTATATCCAAGAAGGATAGAAGCAACAGGATGACCTTATCTACAAGATGGATGGAGGTAAAAGGACGACGTCAATTACAAAATGGATGGAAGTAACAGGATGACCTTATATACAAAATGATAGGAAGCAGAAAGATGGCCCATCTACAAGACAGATGGAAGTAAAGATAACCTTATCTACAAAATAGATGGAAGTAACAGGATGGAACTATGTACAAGATAGATGGAAGAAACACGAAGACCCTCTCTACAAGACGGTTGGCAGTAACAAAATGACTTTACCTAAAAAATGGTTGAAAGGAACAGGATGACCTTATCTACAAATAGAATGGAGGGAACAGAAAGACCTTATTTACAGCACAGATGGAAGTAATAGGATGACCATATCGAAAAGATGGATGGAAGCAGCGGGATGACCTTATCTACGAGATGGATCAAAGGAACAAGATGACCTTATCTACAAGATGTATGGAAGTAACAGGATAACATTATCTACAAGACGGTTAGAAGAAACATGATGACCTTACCTACAAGATGGATAGAAGTAACAGGATGACCTTATCTACGATATGGATGAGAGAAAAGTTTAACCTAATCCGTAAAATGGATGGAAGTAACAGGATGACCGTATATACAGGTGAGATGGAAATGTCATGACCTTATTTGCAAGATGGATGGAAGTAACAGGATGACCTTATCAACAAGGTGGATGGAAGTAACATGATGACCTTATGTATAGGGTGGTTGGAAGTAAACAGGGTGGCCTTATCTAGAAAATGGATGGCAGTAACATGATGACCTTATCTACAAAATGGAGGGAAGTAACAGGAAGGCCCTATCTACAAGATAGAAGAAAGTAACGCCAACACCATATCAAAAAGATGGATGGAAGTAATATGATGAACTTATCTACAGGACGGGTGAGAGGTAAAACCATAACATTATGTACAAGATGGATGGAAGTAACTGGTTGACCTTATCTACATGACGGATGGAAGTAACAGGATGATCCCATTTACATTTGGGTGGTTCGTTTTTACACATGTTTTGATATTCTTAGCAGGGTAGAGCGGAACAATTGCGGAGCCATAAGAAAAAATTCTGCAAAAAATTTGGTTTCTCTGCCCCAACATCTTTAGCCCCCAAACCCCTCACCAAGTGGCTCTCACATTGAAAGATAAGTTATCATAAACGCTCATATATATATAAAAAAAAAATCTAAAGCTAAAAATATGTATATTCTTAACTTGGGCAAGGTTCATTTTATATAAGTACACCTAAATGAAATATTTCTGAAATCTGGAAGTAATTAAACTATTCCTCCAGCCCCCTCTCCCCTCCCCCCCACAAAAAGAAAGAAAGAGAAATATTATTTTCACTGAAATAACATCTATTCAAAAGAAATTATACAGATCTAACGACAATATTTTTCAGCCAGAGGTACTATGATAATGGTGTTTTAGATACATCTAAATATTGTGCAAAGTTTAGAATAAATAATATAACTTATGTAATGCATAAATAATGAAAGTTATAGAGTATTTCACCCATGAGTGCAAAATCTCGTACTTATCCCAAGTGAAGTAGTTTCCTGTTAAATGGTTATAGTAAACGTCTTTCCAGCACAGAACATTATCTCCTCATAGACACCAGCCAATTATGTGTTCTTTACCCATATGACTCATGTTGATCACGTGATAAGTGCGTGATTGCTGGGGTTTCAATGATCCAACCAATAGAGGGACAGCTCATCCCTCAGTCACATTTGAGTGTTCTTACAGGTATGGTGTCATATGTATATTTTCATCAGTGAAATAGCAAGCCGCAGTACCAGGCAAGCAACTGCGTGCCCTGTATTTGGTCAACCACAACAAGTGAAACAAAATGTTTTACCAACATATGAAGATTTGATGAAAACTTGCCAGTTGGGGCAAAATAAACTAATATTCTCTAGTTCAAAGGAAACATCATTTTCAGGTATTTGTGATGTAGTTGCTAACTTCATTATGGAAGTCTAGCAGTCATCATTAATTCCTACCTTGTCAAAAAAGCATAATAAAGATATGATCAATAATTATCGCACAAAATATGAGACTTTTATATCACTACAAAGATAGAAAGGATACGACCTCGTACCAAGTGAAGCTCAATGAATTTCAGAACCACACAAAAACGATCATTGATATTGTTGATTAGAAATGTCCAGATCTGAATTCTCGTAATTGTCCAGCTATAAAGAGAGTTTCTAGAAATGAACATGAAGTTTTGACTGATCAAACTATAAAGAAAGTTTCTAGAAATGAACATGAAGTTTTGACTGATCAAACTATAAAGAAAGTTTCTAGAAATGAACATGAAGTTTTGACTGATCAAACTATAAAGAAAGTTTCTAGAAATGAACATGAAGTTTTGACTGATCAAACTATAAAGAAAGTTTCTAGAAATGAACATGAAGTTTTGACTGATCAAACTATAAAGAAAGTTTCTAGAAATGAACATGAAGTTTTGACTGATCAAACTATAAAGAAAGTTTCTAGAAATGAACATGAAGTTTTGACTGATCAAACTATAAAGAAAGTTTCTAGAAATGAACATGAAGTTTTGACTGATCAAACTATAAAGAAAGTTTCTAGAAATGAACATGAAGTTTTGACTGATCAAACTATAAAGAAAGTTTCTAGAAATGAACATGAAGTTTTGACTGATCAAACTATAAAGAAAGTTTCTAGAAATGAATATGAAGATTTGACTGATCAAACTATAAAGAAAGTTTCTAGAAATGAACATGAAGTTTTGACTGATCAAACTGTAAAGAAAGTTTCTAGAAATGAACATGAAGTTTTGACTGATCAAATTATAACGAAAGTTTCTAGAAATGAACATGAAGTTTTGACTCATTAAACTATAAAGAAAATTTTATAGAAATGAACATGAAGTTTTGACTGATCAAATTATAAAGAAAGTTTCTAGAAATGAACATGAAGTTTTGACTCATTAAACTATAAAGAAAGTTTCTAGAAATGAACATGAAGTTTTGACTGATCAAACTATAAAGAAAGTTTCTAGAAATGAACAGGAAGTTTTGACTGATCAAACTATAAAGAAAGTTTCTAGAAATGAACACGAAGTTTTGACTGATCAAACTATAAAGAAAGTTTCTAGAAATGAATATAAAGTTTTGACTGATCAAATTATAAAGAAAGTTTCTAGAAATGAACATGAAGTTTTGACTCATTAAACTATAAAGAAAGTTTTTAGAAATGAACATGAAGTTTTGACTGATCAAACTATAAAGAAAGTTTCTAGAAATGAACATGAAGTTTTGACTGATCAAACTATAAAGAAAGTTTCTAGAAATGAACACGAAGTTTTGACTGATCAAACTATAAAGAAAGTTTCTAGAAATGAACATGAAGTTTTGACTGATCAAATTATAAAGAAAGTTTCTAGAAATGAACATGAAGTTTTAACTGATCAAACTATAAAGAAAGTTTTTAGAAATGAACATGAAGTTTTGACTGATCAAATTATAAAGAAAGTTTCTAGAAATGAATATGAAGTTTTAATTGATCAAACTATAAAGAAAGTTTCTAGAAATGAACATGAAGTTTTAACTGATCAAATTATAAAGAAAGTTTCTAGAAATGAACATGAAGTTTTGACTGATCAAATTATAAAGAAAGTTTCTAGAAATGAACATGAAGTTTTGACTGATCAAATTATAAAGAAAGTTTCTAGAAATGAACATGAAGTTTTAATTGATCAAAGGTCAGAGAGAAAGATGATAACTGGAGGTGAAGACCATCAAGAAAACTTGCGGATTAGAAGAAGGTCTGAACGCAAAAAGAATGATTAACATAAACAAGATATTGAAGTAGATCATTCATCTTCATGTGTTGTAAACAAGATATTGAAGTAGATCATTCATCTTCATCTTTTATAAACAAGATATTGAAGTAGATCATTCATCTTCATGTGTAATAAACAAGATATTGAAGTAGATCATTCATCTTCATCTCTAATAAACAAGATATTGAAGTAGATCATTCATCTTCATCTCTTATAAACAAGATATTGAAGTAGATCATTCATCTTCATCTCTTATAAACAAGATATTGAAGTAGATCATTCATCTTCATGTGTTATAAACAAGATATTGAAGTAGATCATTCATCTTCATCTCTTATAAACAAGATATTGAAGTAGATCATTCATCTTCATCTCTTATAAACAAGATATTGAAGTAGATCATTCATCTTCATCTCTTATAAACAAGATATTGAAGTAGATCATTCATCTTCATTTGTTATAAACAAGATATTGAAGTAGATCATTCATCTTCATTTGTTATAAACAAGATATTGAAGTAGATCATTCATCTTCATCTCTTATAAACAAGATATTGAAGTAGATCATTCATCTTCATGTGTTATAAACAAGATATTGAAGTAGATCATTCATCTTCATCTCTTATAAACAAGATTTTGAAGTAGATCATTCATCTTCATCTCTTATAAACAAGATATTGAAGTAGATCGTTCATCTTCATCTTTTATAAACAAGATATTGAAGTAGATCATTCATCTTCATCTGTTATAAACAAGATATTGAAGTAGATCATTCATCTTCATGTGTTATAAACAAGATATTGAAGTAGATCATTCATCTTCATCTGTTATAAACAAGATATTGAAGTAGATCATTCATCTTCATCTGTTATAAACAAGATATTGAAGTAGATCATTCATCTTCATGTGTTATAAACAAGATATTGAAGTAGATCATTCATCTTCATCTCTTATAAACAAGATATTGAAGTAGATCATTCATCTTCATGTGTTATAAACAAGATATTGAAGTAGATCATTCATCTTCAGCTCTTATAAACAAGATATTGAAGTAGATCATTCATCTTCATCTCTTATAAACAAGATATTGAAGTAGATCATTCATCTTCATGTGTTATAAACAAGGTATTGAAGTAGATCATTCATCTTCATCTCTTATAAACAAGATATTGAAGTAGATCATTCATCTTCATGTGTTATAAACAAGGTATTGAAGTAGATCATTCATCTTCATCTCTTATAAACAAGATATTGAAGTAGATCATTCATCTTCATGAGTTATAAACAAGATATTGAAGTAGATCATTCATCTTCATCTCTTATAAACAAAATATTGAAGTAAATCATTCATCTTCATCTCTTACATTTCTTCCTTCATCTTCAGAATCAGAGACAAACTTATATGAACCATCAGACTATGAAACAGGGTCATCTCCTACTGGTCCCAAGAAAGATTTCAATAAAACGAAATTGACTTCTAATCTCTCAGCTGTAGCAAGTGTTTGTGACAGAGGCGTATCAGACAGGGCAGCTGCAACTATTACCAGTTCACTACAGCAGATGGAACTGATGAAAGCAATGCCAATTTAGTTACTGACTGAAACAAAATTCTCCTTGAAAGGCAGAGAGCACACCGCAGTGTAAGTCAACGGTGCAGTGAGATAGACACAACTAAACATTTTGCCATTTAGTAAATTTGATGATCGCAAGGATAAAACTATTGTTAGAGAACAAAGAGGCAACAAACCTTCAATAATCGTTGTAGATGAAGAGTTTATTTGTCATCTACAAGAACCAGGATCACAATTGATTACCCATGTTACTTCCGGTAATGGCGTTGATATTGCAAAAGAAACACAAGGATTTATCATTACATCAGATGTTGATCTAACATATTTGAGAGCAATTGGGTGCGACGGCACTGTTGTAAATACAGACTAAAAATGGTGTAACAACACTTCTGGAACAAAATAGTGGCAGGCCATTGTAATGGCTTATTTGCCAGCTTCACGTTAATGAATTGCCTTTAATTAAGTCATGTGATCACAACCATGGATGGTAAAACATGTGGACTAATTGGATTTATAGAAGTTGGCAACCAGTTGCCAGACGGTGAGAAAATCCCAGTTGATATAGATTTCAAGATTATCGAATCAGAAGATAGTGAAGTAGACTCTGATGAACTGAACGCAAATGAAAAATATTTATTTAATATTGATCAAGTAATTACTAAAGGCACAGTGGATGATGCTCCATCATATCGTAATATTTATTTAATATTGATCAAGTAATTTCTAAAGGCACAGTGGATGATGCACCATCATATCGTAATATTTATTTAATATTGATCAAGTAATTTCTAAAGGCACAGTGGATGATGCTCCATCATATCGTAATATTTATTTAATATTGATCAAGTAATTTCTAAAGGCACAGTGGATGATGCTCCATCATATCGTAATATTTATTTAATATTGATCAAGTAATTTCTAAAGGCACAGTGGATGATGCTCCATCATATCGTAATATTCATTTAATATTGATCAAGTAATTTCTAAAGACACACTGGATGATGCACCATCATATCGTAATATTTATTTAATATTGATCAAGTAATTTCTAAAGGCACAGTGGATGATGCTCCATCATATCGTAATATTTATTTAATATTGATCAAGTAATTTCTAAAGGCACAGTGGATGATGGACCATCATATCGTAATATTCATTTAATATTGATCAAGTAATTTCTAAAGACACACTGGATGATGCACCATCATATCGTAATATTTATTTAATATTGATCAAGTAATTTCTAAAGGCACAGTGGATGATGGACCATCATATCGTAATATTTATTTAATATTGATCAAGTAATTTCTAAAGACACACTGGATGATGCACCATCATATCGTAATTTTTTTTTTTTTTTATACCTCGTCGCTGTCTCCCGCGGTTGCGAGGTAGCGCAAGGAAACAGACGAAAGAAATGGCCCAACCCCCCCCATACACATGTACATACACACGTCCACACACGCAAATATACATACCTACACAGCTTTCCATGGTTTACCCCGGACGCTTCACATGCCTTGATTCAATCCACTGACAGCACGTCAACCCCTGTATACCACATCGCTCCAATTCACTCTATTCCTTGCCCTCCTTTCACCCTCCTGCATGTTCAGGCCCCGATCACACAAAATCCTTTTCACTCCATCTTTCCACCTCCAATTTGGTCTCCCTCTTCTCCTCGTTCCCTCCACCTCCGACACATATATCCTCTTGGTCAATCTTTCCTCACTCATTCTCTCCATGTGCCCAAACCATTTCAAAACACCCTCTTCTGCTCTCTCAACCACGCTCTTTTTATTTCCACACATCTCTCTTACCCTTACGTTACTTACTCGATCAAACCACCTCACACCACACATTGTCCTCAAACATCTCATTTCCAGCACATCCATCCTCCTGCGCACAACTCTATCCATAGCCCACGCCTCGCAACCATACAACATTGTTGGAACCACTATTCCTTCAAACATACCCATTTTTGCTTTCCGAGATAATGTTCTCGACTTCCACACATTTTTCAAGGCTCCCAAAATTTTCGCCCCCTCCCCCACCCTATGATCCACTTCCGCTTCCATGGTTCCATCCGCTGACAGATCCACTCCCAGATATCTAAAACACTTCACTTCCTCCAGTTTTTCTCCATTCAAACTCACCTCCCAATTGACTTGACCCTCAACCCTACTGTACCTAATAACCTTGCTCTTATTCACATTTACTCTTAACTTTCTTCTTCCACACACTTTACCAAACTCCGTCACCAGCTTCTGCAGTTTCTCACATGAATCCGCCACCAGCGCTGTATCATCAGCGAACAACAACTGACTCACTTCCCAAGCTCTCTCATCCCCAACAGACTTCATACTTGCCCCTCTTTCCAAGACTCTTGCATTTACCTCCCTAACAACCCCATCCATAAACAAATTAAACAACCATGGAGACATCACACACCCCTGCCGCAAACCTACATTCACTGAGAACCAATCACTTTCCTCTCTTCCTACACGTACACATGCCTTACATCCTCGATAAAAACTTTTCACTGCTTCTAACAACTTGCCTCCCACACCATATATTCTTAATACCTTCCACAGAGCATCTCTATCAACTCTATCATATGCCTTCTCCAGATCCATAAATGCTACATACAAATCCATTTGCTTTTCTAAGTATTTCTCACATACATTCTTCAAAGCAAACACCTGATCCACACATCCTCTACCACTTCTGAAACCACACTGCTCTTCCCCAATCTGATGCTCTGTACATGCCTTCACCCTCTCAATCAATACCCTCCCATATAATTTACCAGGAATACTCAACAAACTTATACCTCTGTAATTTGAGCACTCACTCTTATCCCCTTTGCCTTTGTACAATGGCACTATGCACGCATTCCGCCAATCCTCAGGCACCTCACCATGAGTCATACATACATTAAATAACCTTACCAACCAGTCAACAATACAGTCACCCCCTTTTTTAATAAATTCCACTGCAATACCATCCAAACCTGCTGCCTTGCCGGCTTTCACCTTCCGCAAAGCTTTTACTACCTCTTCTCTGTTTACCAAATCATTTTCCCTAACCCTCTCACTTTGCACACCACCTCGACCCAAACACCCTATATCTGCCACTCTGTCATCAGACACATTCAACAAACCTTCAAAATACTCATTCCATCTCCTTCTCACATCACCACTACTTGTTATCACCTCCCCATTTACGCCCTTCACTGAAGTTCCCATTTGCTCCCTTGTCTTACGCACCCTATTTACCTCCTTCCAGAAAATCTTTTTATTCTCCCTAAAATTTACTGATAGTCTCTCACCCCAACTCTCATTTGCCCTTTTTTTCACCTCTTGCACCTTTCTCTTGACCTCCTGTCTCTTTCTTTTATACTTCACCCACTCAATTGCATTTTTTCCCTGCAAAAATCGTCCAAATGCCTCTCTCTTCTCTTTCACTAATACTCTTACTTCTTCATCCCACCACTCACTACCCTTTCTAAACAGCCCACCTCCCACTCTTCTCATGCCACAAGCATCTTTTGCGCAATCCATCACTGATTCCCTAAATACATCCCATTCCTCCCCCACTCCCCTTACTTCCATTGTTCTCACCTTTTTCCATTCTGTACACAGTCTCTCCTGATACTTCCTCACACAGGTCTCCTTCCCAAGCTCACTTACTCTCACCACCTTCTTCACCCCAACATTCACTCTTCTTTTCTGAAAACCCATACTAATCTTCACCTTAGCCTCCACAAGATAATGATCAGACACCCCTCCAGTTGCACCTCTCAGCACATTAACATCCAAAAGTCTCTCTTTCGCACGCCTGTCAATTAACACGTAATCCAATAACGCTCTCTGGCCATCTCTCCTACTTACATAAGTATACTTATGTATATCTCGCTTTTTAAACCAGGTATTCCCAATCATCAGTCCTTTTTCAGCACATAAATCTACAAGCTCCTCACCATTTCCATTTACAACACTGAACACCCCATGCATACCAATTATTCCCTCAACTGCCACATTACTCACCTTTGCATTCAAATCACCCATCACTATAACCCGGTCTCGTGCATCAAAACCGCTAACACACTCATTTAGCTGCTCCCAAAACACTTGCATCTCATGATCTTTCTTCTCATGCCCAGGTGCATATGCACCAATAATCACCCACCTCTCTCCATCAACTTTCAATTTTACCCATATTAATCGAGAATTTACTTTCTTACATTCTATCACATACTCCCACAACTCCTGTTTCAGGAGTATTGCTACTCCTTCCCTTGCTCTTGTCCTCTCACTAACCCCTGACTTCACTCCCCAGACATTTCCAAACCACTCTTCCCCTTTACCCTTGAGCTTCGTTTCACTCAGAGCCAAAACATCCAGGTTCCTTTCCTCAAATATACTACCTATCTCTCCTTTTTTCACATCTTGGTTACATCCACACACATTTAGGCACCCCACTCTGAGCCTTCGAGGAGGATGAGCACTCCCCGCGTGACTCCTTCTTCTGTTTCCCATTTTAGAAAGTTAATATTTAATATTGATCAAGGAATTTCTAAAGGCACAGTGGATGATGGACCATCATATCGTAATCCAGGGAATATATCTCACTCCCAATGTTTGACAACAACAGAGAGAGTTGTGTGTCTGTATGTTACAACATCTGAATCATCAAATACGTGTAAATATTAGTTACATTTATCATAAACGTTTGTGCAACTATGTTGTTCAAGATAAAGTTTGTGCAACTATGTTGTTCAAGATAAAGTGGAAACCCTCCATCCAATATGGTGCTCAACATTACATGAAACCATGGCTCGTACTCGTCCCTTGGCTAGTAATATCAAGCAAATTGTGAACCTGTTAGTCAGAGAAATATATTCTTCTTCAGGCAGCCTGATAACATTCTCATTAGCCTGACTCATGATGAGAGAAACTTTGCTTGTGAGCTGGGATGGTGAAGAGTATTGTGGGCAAGAAACGAAAACCGAAGCAAGGTTAGACCTTTTAAAGTTCCTGTTAATGATTTCATTGCAAAAGGAATATTATGAGATAAGTGACTGGTACAATATTGATGCTACAGAGCCGCCTTTAACAATGGACATCGAAGATGAAACAATGTGGAACATCGTCCAGATTGACATTTCCAGTGAAGATGATTATTTCACTATACCATGCCACACACAGGCAGTAGAACGTCATATATATGTAATTACGGAACCATCAAGTAAAGTGTGCGGCCACAAAGTAGATAAAGATACCTACATAACAACAACCCTTCAAACTTGAAAACTTCTGTCTAAATTTGACCCGAAAAAATCCCGCGTCTTATATGGCTGGGAAGGAGTTAAATGGAACTCACAATGTAGCCACGTTGGTCCACGTTGTGAGATTTGGGTTATTTCTGAAATGAGATACTTTTATCCGAAGTATAATACTTCAAAAATAAGTGAAGACCTTCATGCAATTCACTATTTACTATATCTTCCAGGAAAACCACAGAGTGAACTTCAACTTTCATTTTAGTTGGAATTGTAATGACATATAAAACAAAATGGCATTTATTTACGATTCTCATATTTCTGTAATGAAAATGAGTTCTCATTTTACCAAATGTTGTTCATATACTTTATCACATTCAAGACATGATTATTATAGCACCTGAGGCTAAAAAATATAGCCTTTAGATTTTTGGTGATTTCTTTAAATTAGGTGATATTTTTAGTAAAAATGTTACATTCTTTTTTTCCTTGGGGGTCTGAAGTTGTTCAATTACCTCCAGATCTCAGAAATATTTTATTCAAGTTATTTCTGTAAGATTAACCCACAGGTTGATGCTGAGCGGCGCAGGTTGATGCTGAGCGGCGCAGGTTGATGCTGAGCGGCACGGGTTGATGCTGAGCAGCACGGGTTGATGCTGAGCAGCACGGGTTGATGCTGAGCAGCACGGGTTGATGCTGAGCAGCACGGGTTGATGCTGAGCAGCACGGGTTGATGCTGAGCAGCACGGGTTGATGCTGAGCAGCACGGGTTGATGCTGAGCAACACAGGTTGATGCTGAGCAGCACGGGTTGATGCTGAGCAGCACGGGTTGATGCTGAGCAGCACGGGTTGATGCTGAGCAGCACGGGTTGATGCTGAGCAGCACAGGTTGATGCTGAGCAGCACAGGTTGATGCTGAGCAGCACGGGTTGATGCTGAGCGGCGCAGGTTGATGCTGAGCGGCGCAGGTTGATGCTGAGCGGCACAGGTTGATGCTGAGCAGCACGGGTTGATGCTGAGCAGCACGGGTTGATGCTGAGCAGCACAGGTTGATGCTGAGCAGCACGGGTTGATGCTGAGCAGCACGGGTTGATGCTGAGCAGCACGGGTTGATGCTGAGCAGCACGGGTTGATGCTGAGCAGCACAGGTTGATGCTGAGCAGCACAGGTTGATGCTGAGCAGCACGGGTTGATGCTGAGCGGCGCAGGTTGATGCTGAGCGGCGTAGGTTGATGCTGAGCGGCACGGGTTGATGCTGAGCAGCACGGGTTGATGCTGAGCAGCACGGGTTGATGCTGAGCAGCACGGGTTGATGCTGAGCAGCACGGGTTGATGCTGAGCAGCACGGGTTGATGCTGAGCAGCACGGGTTGATGCTGAGCAGCACGGGTTGATGCTGAGCAGCACAGGTTGATGCTGAGCGGCGCAGGTTGATGCTGAGCAGCACAGGTTGATGCTGAGCAGCACAGGTTGATGCTGAGCGGCGCAGGTTGATGCTGAGCAGCACAGGTTGATGCTGAGCAGCACAGGTTGATGCTGAGCAGCACGGGTTGATGCTGAGCGGCACGGGTTGATGCTGAGCGGCACAGGTTGATGCTGAGCAGCACGGGTTGATGCTGAGCAGCACGGGTATTACAAGGATGTATGTGGACTCACTAGACTTGACTGTCCTCCAACTACTGACCTGGTCTGAGCAAGACAAACTACACATCACAAAGATGCTCAGGCCGGATGATGATGAACATCACAACATGAACTGCCTGTGTTGATATGTGTGCATACATAACCAAACGTCTCTCAGATACACATACAAATGTACCACTGTGTACTATACAATAAAACCTTTGCAACACAATTGATTTCCTTTTTTGCCTTGAAGACACATAATCAAAATATCAAATCATCCAACTATTTCAACTATGAATGAAGATCTAATGAAAATTTGTTTTAACGATGAAGCTGTTTTTAGATCCAAAACTTAATATCCGCAAATATAAACATTGGTTTTCAGATTTTTAACATGGTAACCTTTCCATAAATGTAAAAACTTCCAGCAAATCTATATAACACACTGGACTATCAACACCTTCACATAGGCTAAAGCGCCAGTATAGTACCCACAGCTAACCTGAATCTACGTTCGTCATAAACACATCTTACTTGACACATGTCATTGTGACGGAAAATGGGTCTTAGAATACTGGGATACAGTTTGATATTCTTCTTCATTGTGTGCAATGATTCATAGCAAACAATGAAATCGTGGCGCATTTAAGTGAAGTAAATATTGCCAAGTGAAGATGATGGTATGGAGGTCGGCATATGGGAGTCAAGGTGAGACAACAACTGGTTCAGACTGACACTTTTGAAGCGATCGCCGAGGGTTCGATCTGCTCGACCCGCCCAATGTCAATACCACCTGAGCATCACTTCAACTCGCCGGTCAATTAACTGACTTTGAATTTGCAATGAGTACTAAGATTGTTACACTTCAAACAACAATGCATTCACGTGCAGGAGAATAATAGAATAATGGAATATAATAGATAAATGAATAATGGTTTATTGGATGTGGGCAGCCATTAGGCTGAAAATGCACATTTTGGCTGCATTCACACCAAACGAGTCGAGTCAAGGGGAAATTATTTTCTAAATAATTTTAGAGAACCCATTTACACCAGGGGACTCGAGTCGAGTCGAGTCGGGCATGAATATGGCCAGACCCATTTTTTTCATGTCATGGCGAGTCCGCTGTGTTGACATCATACAACTTGAGGATTTGATGACATGTACGGGAGCGCTCACCCTGATCTTTGTCATCCAAGTGATCGGAGACACCGAGATCGTGACGTCATTGCACACTGTGGAAGGAGGTTGCTGTTGAATGGAATTCAACGGGTATAAACATATTACATATTTTGAAAAAACAACCATGTATTATTCATTACGTGTTGAAATAATAGCCTAGTCTTATTCATTACGTGTTCCAATAATAGCCTAGTTTACATTACGTGTTGAAATAATAGCCTAGTTTACGTGTTGAAATAATAGCCTAGTGTTCATCATTACATGTTGAAATATTAGCCTAATCTTATTCATTACGTGTTGAAATAATAGCCTAGTGTTCATCATTGCCTGTTGAAATATTAGCCTAGTGTTTATCATTACGTGTTGAAATGATAGCCAAGTATTATTCATTACGTATTGAAATAATAGCCTATTCTTATTCATTACGTGTTGAAATGATAGCCTAGCGTTATTCATTTTGTATTGAAATGATAGCCTAGTGTTATTCATTACGTGTTGAAATAATATCCAAGTATTAATCATTACGTGTTGAAATGATAGATTAGTGTTTATCACTACGTGTTGAAATAATAGCCAACTATTATTCACTACGTGTTGAAATAATAGCCAAGTGTTCATTATCACGTGTTGAAATAATAGCCAAGTATTCATTATTGCGTGTTGAAATAATCGCCAAGTGTTCATCACTACGTGTTGAAATAATAGCCAAGTATTCATTATCACATGTTGAAATAATAGCCAATTATTCATTATCACATGTTGAAATAATAGCCAAGTATTCATTATCACATGTTGAAATAATAGCCAAGTATTCATTATCACGTGTTGAAATGATAGCCAAGTATTCATTATTACGTGTTGAAATAATCGCCAAGTATTCATTATTACGTGTTGAAATAATAGCCAAGTGTTCATCACTACGTGTTGAAATAATAGCCAAGTATTCATTATCACATGTTGAAATAATAGCCAAGTATTCATTATCACATGTTGAAATAATAGCCAAGTATTCATTATCACATGTTGAAATAATAGCCAAGTATTCATTATCACATGTTGAAATAATAGCCAAGTATTCGTCATTACGTTTTGAAATATTAGCTTAGTGTTCATCATTACGTATTGAAATGATAGCCCAGTATTATTCATTACGTGTTTAAATAATAGCTTAGTCATATTATTATTATGCGTTGAAATAATAGCCTAGTGTTCATCATTGCGTGTTGAAATAATAGCCTGGTGTTCATCATTACATGTTGAAATAATAGCCTAATGTTCATCATTACATGTTGAAATAATAGGCAAGTATCCATTATTACATGTTGAAATAATAGGAAAGTATTCATTATTACGTTTTGAAATATTAGCCTAGCTTTCATCATTACTTGTTGAAATGATAGCCTAGTATTACTCATTACGTGTTGAAATAATAGCATAGTCATATTCATTACGTGTTGAAATAATAGCCTCGTGTTCATCATTACGTGTTGAAATAATAGCCTCGTGTTCATCATTACGTGCTGAAATAATAGCGTAGTGTTCATCATTACATGTTGAAATAATAGCGAAGCATTATTCATTACGTGTTGAAATGATAGATTAGTTTTCATCATTACATGTTGATATATTAGTCAAGTATTCATTACTACATGTTGAAATAATAGCTAAGTATTCATTATCACGTGTTGAAATAATAGCGTAGTGTTCATCATTACGTTTTCAAATAATAGCCAAGTATTCATTATTACTTGTTGAAATAATTGCCAAGTATTCATTATTACGTGTTGAAATATTGGCGTTCATCATTTCTTGTTGAAATAATGGCATAGTCTTATTCATTACGAGTTGAAATAATAGCCTAGTCTTATTCATTGCGGGTCGAAATAATAGCGTAGTCTTATTCATTGCATGTTGAAATAATGGCTTAGTCTTATTCATTACGTGTTGAAATAATAGCCAAGTATTGTCAATACGTGTTGAAAAAATATCCAAGTCTTATTCATTGCGCGTTGAAATAATAGCCTTGTGTTATTCATTACGTGTTGAAAATAGCTTAGTGTTCATCACTACGTGTTGAAATAATAGCCAAGTATTGTCAATACGTGTTGAAAAAATATCCAAGTCTTATTCATTACGCGTTGAAATAATAGCCTTGTGTTATTCATTACGTGTTGAAAAATAGCTTAGTGTTCATCATTACGTGTTGAAATGATAGCATATATTCATTATTACATGTTGAAATAATAGCATAATCTTATTCATTACCTGTTGAAATAATAGCCTAGTTTTATTCATCACCTGTTGAAAATATAGCCTAGCATAGTATTTGTAATAGGCAAATAATAAATGTTTATTTATTCAGTCGTTACCAGTGATACACTATCCTGTACAAACAAAAATCAGACATAGATATCTCAACTGGATTCAGCTCTGCCTGTTTTATTGAGTAAACAGACGCAGACTAATTCATGTGCATACAAGTAAAGATATGTCCTGATACATTCATCGGCCATACACATTTTAATCAAATGGTAATAGCATTATCCATATACAAAATCAAAGAAAATCAGCCATATATATCCTAATAAAAGTTTAAATACATGTAATTACATATCATCCTATCATCATGTTTATGAATAATGTCAAATAATTCACCTGAATTCACATACAAAATAAACAAAATATAATACAAATGTAAATGAAATAAAATAATCAAATTTCTCCGCCGAACCGAATCCACAACAAAGCATGTTGTACAGTGAGTGAGTGAGTGTGTGTCCATACATCATACTCCCTGACATCTGACACGATATTGATAAAACTGATTCTTCTTGACTTTTCTGTGTGAATGGAAATGAGTCAGTCTGATTCGAGTCAAATGACTGGTGACTCGACTCGACTCGTTTGGTGTTTACGTAGCCTTTATGTACTACACATGATACAGAACCGGGAGGTCATAATAGTTACTAGTTAATCAATCATATAAGAGCTTAAGATTAAGATGAGCTGGATATTTCCACGCTTTGGATAAGCACATGGGTTAGCTACACCTAGAGATCCAGGGCGGCAGATGTTCATAAAGTAAACAGTATGGTTTATACAACATGCACTTGGTTGAATATTAAGTGATGAATAGTTACAATAATACATACCTCATAGTCTAGCTAACAGCAAACTGAGTACTTGTTCATAAACTGTTTGCAACGTTCGCAATGGTAGGTATAGGAATGTTCGTGTCTGTGCAGGCTCTGATTAGAACAAGTCGAGTGTGGTAACGAATGGGGGTCTTAGGCGGACCAGCGTCGAGGACAAGGTCTCTGTGACGGGGGGAAAGCTTCAGCATTTTATTGCCAAACTGCCGTGTGAGCTGCTGGTGTTGGTTGGAGAGGGTGGACAGGTTTCAGCGAGACGAGGGCCTCTTGTTACGTGGTGTAAGGACGGCCCATAGTGATTATGTATGCCTTTTTCTGCACTCTTTTTAGCTGGTCTCTCAGTGCACCTGTGAGTGAGTAGACCAGGCTGGGAGACAGGCGAGGTTAGGTAGAATGGAAAGGGTATATACATTTCTGAGCTCAAATGATGGGACGCCGAGTAATTTCATTCGACGGAGGTAGTACAGACAGAACGAGAAAGATTTGATGGTAATACTAAGACGAATCTTCCAGTTTAAACTATAGTGACACCAATTCTGGAGTCTCTGACTTCCCGGGAAATGTTAGGGCTTAATGTGATGTCAAGGCCTAGTGTGATGTCATGGGGCGGGATGTTATCTGCGCCTAGGTTGGTGTACATCATCAAAAAATTGATGTGGCGACTTCGTTGGCCGTAGTTCACTCCTGAAGGGGACAAATTAGAGCTGTTGTTAATACTGAAGCTAAGGGTGGAGTCGTCTACATAGTGCCAGGGGTGGTTTGTGTCCTTCAGAGAGTCAGTTAAGAATAAAGAATCAGACCGGTCCCACCTTAGTGCCCTAAGGTACACCGCATGTTAGAGGTAGTGATGCCGATGTGGTTTCCGTAAAGTGGACAGCTTGGAAGTCCACTAGCCAGGAGAGGAGACATCCCCGTAATCCCAGGTTAATGGCTTTCTAGATGATGTAATATCTATGAATGACTTAATGATTCACGTCAACAGGAAGACGAACTGGTGTAAGAACTGAACAAAAAACTCAGCAGCTACCATCATCATCAAGTTAAAACAGACATGACTGGAGGCTGGCCTGTCTACTGCTAAGAACCAAGTGTTGTGTACCCCTCTGATAAACTGCTCAAGTCCAGGATATGGGAATCATTACAATAGAGAGTATAAGTTTTGATTAATTTTTCAAATTTCAGTACGATAAGTATGGAATACTTTCTGTGCAGGAAGAACAAAGAGTTTTCGTTTCTACATTACGAAACGAGTGTCACTTATACTTTCCATTGTTTTAATCTGTACCCGATGGTCAGTCATGCCGATGGAGAGGCAGCCTCCCATCTCATTGATGACCGGGCCAAGACTGGAGCGAGACCCTTGGGTAATGTACACTGTCGCTCTCTCTCCGGTCACGGTCCGCTCCCGTTCCGCTCAAAATACTTCTTTGCTTCCTCGTGATCGGAACGAGAGGGAACCGTGAGCGATAGTGTGCATGTCCCCATGAAATAAATGTAATGATATTCAACCGGAGAGAAAGCGCGCAGTGAGCGGACTAGGAGCGGAGTTATAGTGCGCATCAGGCTTATATCAGATATCTGTAAGAACAGTCCCTGATTATCGGAAGGTCTGCACTAAGACTTGCATTCAGGAAGATGAGCAAGTATGAAGTTTTAGACAGAGACAAGATAGGTAAGCAAGGATCGGAGCTAACTCAGAGGCACACTGTGACCTTCAGTTACGAGAAGGTATGCCACCTGTTGGACCACGTGATAAGTACGATTTGCCTGTCTGTCTGTTGTGTGCATTTACTACTCCATCTGTCTCAGTCGAACACCTATGGTTTCGATTACTAAATTTGGCTCAAAAGTCTTATTTGTGTACCTTGTATGTGCTTTATACACAAAACAACTGTGCTTGAGCCTGCCTTCCCCCGATGTTCATCATGCCAACCATGCACATAGAAGGTGGGGAAGTGGGACACTATCGCAGGTGTAGTTAACACATGTTAAGAACATCTGTACCCTGCTTACCACCAAAAAAGAAATGAGCCTTTATGGACTACTCTCTTTTATCATTGTACTCGAGATGGTACGGGTAAAACACACCCCAATCATGACTATCTGGGATAAAAGGAAAAATAAAAATTATAAGAAAAAGGGAAAGTTTGAGTTTTGAATCAGAAATAAAAAGCAAGCAAGGATCGGAGGTAGAGGTACACTTAGGACCTGAGAAGGAATGCCATTCGGACAACCTGTACACTTGTAACTGGAGTTCTCAGTAGACCTTGAGCGAGAAAGATGAATGAGAGGTCAGAGGTTCAGTGGAAGGAGGGAAGTAGTGAGGAGGAGACTAGAATCGAAATTATCCAGTTCGAATTAGAAGAAAACAAGGTACCGAAAACAATGGCTTTATAAGTTTGGAAGTTAGGGACAAGTGAGATTTATCATGCGAAGAAGGATTAGTACAGTAAACTTTCAGTGAATGAAGGGCTGCTTAATTCTTCAGATGATGCTTCAGGTATTCCATGCAGGATGAACAGGGAATGAGTACCAGCATTGTGGAAGACCTTCATTGCTTGATGTGCTCCTTCCATGATGATACAGACACCAACGTCAGAGCAGTCAGGTCATGAATGAGGGGAGAAGGAGTTAGAAGATGAAGGGAATAATGACTCCATCCCATCCGGTATGATCGTTGTTCTGTCAGCACAACTGGAGACATCTCAGCCGGGAAAGCGGTACTGATCCCAAGTAGGGTCAGCATATGGAGGATTTATGAGACCTTCCAAAGTGACAAAGCTCGTGTATCGCGAGAGGACATTGGATGAATGTAGCAGTTGGAGATGACAAAGACAAGTTTGTCATCAAAAGAGCCTGAGACACAGAAATAACTTCTCTATGGAGGAAAGTTGAGGTAAAAACAGGATTGAATGTGTTTGATGCGTGGTCTTGATATCCAGAAATTCGTGACGGATGTTTAAACTGTTATTCAACATTGACAGGAAATTGGAACAATAACGGGTTCGACCCCATTAGGATCAACACGAGTAAAAGCAGTCAAACTATATACGGTTAACTTTGACACTCCCTATACGTATAAAGGATTTCAGCATGTAGATGTGACGAGAGCATGGTCGGAGGTTAGATAAACCTGGAGGAAATATACGAAACAATACAGAACCGAAGTGACGAAGCGTAAAGAAACTTTTCGCTACATGTAGTCGACACGTGATCTTGTAAAATAAGCACAACCACTGTACTGGAAGCGAAAAGCGATGGGATAAAAAAACATACTTAGAAGTTTGCTGGTAAAGAGGGAAGGTAACCATGGAGTTTCAAAGAGAAGGTGGGGTGAGAACCTACATAGATGGTGTCAACACATGAAACGCTGGATCTGAGACCGCGATGATTGCGTAAATGGAAAGAGAAACAGCCAAGTCTCGGAGCACGTCTTGGACCAGGTCTCTGACCAGGTCTTGGACCAGCTCTGGACCAGGTCTTGGAGTAGTGATGGTGACAGGTGAGGTGGGTTCCAAGTGCTTGATGGCAGTCAACAGGGCTCTAGAAACTGTTCTACCCTCCTCAACCAGTGATGGCAGTTCGACTCAGTGCCGAAGAGACATTACCCAGATGTACTTAAAGGAATTTATGATTTGGATTAAAGAGTCGTGTGAGTTATGTTTCGTCAAGAGCTATGTGTGTTATGGAGAGGGAGAGAGAGAGAGAGAGAGAGAGAGAGAGAGAGAGAGAGAGAGAGAGAGAGAGAGAGAGAGAGAGAGAGAGAGAGAGAGAGAGAGAGAGAGAGAGAGAGAGAGAGAGAGAGGAGTTTGTTGGTTGCAGTTCAGTTACCCACGTGACAGTATGGGAAAGGAAAAGACAGCAACCTAGGCTAGGGAGGGACACCTGAAAGCCACTGCAGTACTGGTTCCTGCACCGTTGCCACTATCCCTCACGATAGCCAGAAGGGAGCACCTCCCTGCCCAGTGGTTGGGTCATCAGTTCCAAGGTCGAAGATTACACCTACGATATGAATGTATTTCAGGTTACATTCCCAGCAGCCTTTGGTAACCTGCTGAAGTAAGCAGTGGCATTTACCTGGTATAGAAATGTATATTACTTTATATAAGATTATATATTTACTCAAAACTCTCAGTATTAACTTAATGTGTTTAGTATAACTTCGATTATACATTGACATTATACTTCCGGATCATCAGTCGTCTTAGAGATAAGGAAACACTGGGCTACACACTTACCTTTATATCCTGAAATCAAGTGCATGAAATAAAAGTAATCATGATGCTTAAATACTAACTTCCGGGTGAGGCAGTGTACAGAATATTGTCGCTCAGTTAGTAACAATAATTTTTTTTTTAACATTCTATTTCCTTCGTTTGGACCAAGGGAAATACTAACATTTACTGACTTCCACCGTTTGTTTGTCAATTAGTCTGTTTGTCCGTTAGTGCACCTCCTCAAATAGAGTTATGCTTGTTTTCCATCAGAAGCCGAGCGGGTGTGAACATGACTCAGTGCTCTTTGTTTATTTATTTATTTTGCTTTGTCGCTGTCACCCGCGTTAGCGAGGTAACGCAAGGAAACAGACGAAAGAATGGCCCAACCCGCCCACATACACATGTATATACATACACGTCCACACACGCAAATATACATACCTATACATCTCAACATATACATATATATACACACACAGGCATATACATATATACACATGTACATAATTCATACTGTTTGCCTTTATTCATTCCCATCGCCACCTCGCCATACCTGAAATAACAACCCCCTCCCCCCTCATGTGTGCGAGGTAGCGTTAGGAAAAGACAACAAAGGCCCCATTCGTTCACACTCAGTCTCTAGCTGTCATGTAAAAATGCACCGAAACCACAGCTCCCTTTCCACATCCAGGCCCCACAGAACTTTCTATGGTTTACCACAGACGCTTCACATGCCCTGGTTCAATCTACTGACAGCACGTCGACCCCGGTATACCACATCGTTCCAATTCACTCTATTCCTTGCACGTCTTTCACCCTCCTGCATGTTCAGGCCCCGATCACTCAAAATCTTTTTCACTCCAACTTTCCACCTCCAATCTGGTCTCCCACTTCTCGTTCCCTCCACCTCTGACACATATATCCTCTTTGTCAATCTTTCCTCACTCATTCTCTCCATGTGACCAAACCATTTCAAAAGACCCTCTTCTGCTCTCTCAACCACACTCTTTTTATTACCACACATCTCTCTTACCCTATTATTACTTACTCGATCAAACCACCTCACACCACATATTGTCCTGACACATCTCATTTCCAGCACATCCACCCTCCTGCTCACAACTCCATCCATAGCCCACGCCTGGCAACCATACAACATTGTTGGAACCACTATTCCTTCAAACATACCCATTTTTGCTTTCCGAGATAATGTTCTCGACTTCCACACATTGTTCAAGGCTCCCAGAATTTTCGCCCCCTCCCCCACCCTATGATTCACCTCCGCTTCCATGGTTCCAGTGCTCTTCGTATGTGTTGAAATAGAAACCTGCTAGGAACTGTCCCATTGTCCTGGATGTGGAGTGTGCCGCCCCGAGTATTAATGTCACAATTCACAGCATTCTTTTTTCCACCTTTTCTACGCCCATCTTTACTTGAGAACCTTAAAGACAGAGTCAGCTAGACTCCGCGCCGCATCACCACACACAGCCACACCACACAGACATATTGTATTTTACAGAGCCTGGAGGATGAGCATAAATCTGAAAACTTGGTGGATGGTAATTCACTGAATGTCTGGAGGATGAGGATAATACTAAATTCTTGAAGGATGAAGATAACACTAAGCACCTGGTGGATGAGATTGATACTGGATGCCTGGAGAGGATGATAATACTGAGAATCTTAAGGTGAGGATAATACTGAATGCCTGGAGGATTAAGATAATACTAAGAGCCTGGAGGATAAGAAGGATACCGGAAACCTGAAAATCGAGGATAATATTGGAAACTTGAAAGGTGAGGACAATGAGAGCCTGGACGATGAGGATGTTATTGATGGCCTGAAGGATGAGGATAGTACTTTGAGCCTGGAGGACTGGAATAATACTTTGAGCCTGGAGGACTGGAATGATACTTTGAGCCTGGAGGACTGGAATAATACTTTGAGCCTGGAGGACTGGAATAATACTTTGAGCCTGGAGAACTGGAATAATACTTTGAGCCTGGAGGACTGGAATAACACTTTAAGCCTGGAGGACTGGAATAATACTTTGAGCTTGGAGGACTGGAATAATACTTTGAGCTTGGAGGACTGGAATAATACTTTGAGCCTGGAGGACTGGAATAATACTTTAAGCCTGGAGGACTGGTATAATACTTTGAGCTTGGAGGACTGGAATAATACTTTGAGCTTGGAGGACTGGAATAATACTTTAAGCCTGGAGGACTGGAATAATACTTTGAGCCTGGAGGACTGGAATAATACTTTGAGCTTGGAGGACTGGAATAATACTTTAAGCCTGGAGGACTGGAATAATACTTTAAGACTGGAGGACTGGAATAATACTTTGAGCTTGGAGGACTGGAATAATACTTTGAGCTTGGAGGACTGGAATAATACTTTGAGCCTGGAGGACTGGAATAATACTTTAAGCCTGGAGGACTGGAATAATACTTTGAGCTTGGAGGACTGGAATAATACTTTGAGCTTGGAGGACTGGAATAATACTTTAAGCCTGGAGGATGAGGATATACTGAGAGCATGGAAGTTGAGGATGATAACAAGAGCCAAGAGAATGAGGATAATTCTGAGAACTTGTAGAATAGGGAAGATACTGAGAATCTGAAGGATGTGAATAATTTTGAGTGCTTGATGGATGAGAGTAATACTGAGAACCTGTAGGATGAGACTAATTCTAAATACCTAAAAGATAAGAATAATGCCGAGAACCTGGAGGATAAAGTTGATAATGTGAACCTGAAGAACGTGGATAACTACGAGACCTCAAGGATGAGGATACTTTATAGAACCTAAGGGATGGAAAATTACCGAGAGTCTGGAGGATGAAGATAACACTGAGAGCTTAGAGGATGTGGATTACACTGAGCAACTAGACAAAGAAGATGATACTGAAAGCCTGGAAGATGGACATAATACTGAGAACCTGAAGGCCGAGGATAACCCTGAGAGCCTAGAGCATAAGGATAATACTGAGAGCCTGTAGGATGAAGATGAAAGTGAGAACCTGGAGGATGATGATGATAATGAAAAACTGGAGGCTGAGAATAATGCTGTCAGCCTGGAGGATGAGTATAATGCTGAGAGCTTGGAGAATAAGGATGATACTAAAAACTTGGAGAATGAGGATAATGATGAGAGCCTGAAGGATGAAGAAAAAACTGAAAACCTAAAGGATGGGAATAATACTGAAAACCTGGAGGACGAAGATAATACTAAGAGCCTGGAGAATGAAGCTAATACTGAGAGCCTAGAGGACGAGGATAATACTGAGAACCTGGAAGATGAGGATAATACTGGGAAACTGGCGGATAAGGATAATAATGAATGCCTGGAGGATGAAAATAACAGTGGATACTTGGAAATGAGAATAATGCTAAGAACCTGGAAGGATGAGAACAAAACTAAGATCCGGAAGAGTCAGGACGGAGCTAAATGTCTAGAGAATGAGGATAATATTGTGAGTCTGGAGGATTAGGATGATAGTGAGAGCTTGTAGGATGAAAATGATACTAAGAGCCTGGAGGATAAGGATAGTGCTGACACTGAAAGATAAGGATGATAATGAGAACCCCTGAGGAGGAGAATAATACTGAACCTAGAGGATGGGAACATAGTGAGAACCAGATCCATGAGGTTAATACTGAACGCCTGGAGGATGAGGATAATGCTGCTCAGCCTAAAGGATGAGGATAATACCGCTAAACCTAAAGGATGAGGATAATACTGCTAAACCTAAAGGATGAGGATAATACTGCTAAACCTAAAGGATGAGGATAATACTGCTAAACCTAAAGGATGAGGATAATACTGCTAAACCTAAAGGATGAGGATAATACTGAGAACCTAAGAGATGAGATTCCTTTTGAGACGCTGAAGGATGAGGATAATACTGGGAGTCTGGAGGATGAGGCCAATGCTGAGAGGCTAGAGGACGAAGATGATACTGAGAACCTGGAAAGTAAGGATAGTAGTGAAAAATTGGAAGATGAGGAAACTGACCGCCTGGAAGATGAGAATAACACTGAGAGCCTGAAGGATAAGATAATACTCTGAATCTGAAAGATCAGAATAACATCGAAAGCCTAGAGAACGAGGGTAGTGCTATGGACCCGGGAGATGAGAGCAATACTGAGGCCTGGAGGATGAAGATAACACCGTGAGCCTGAAGGATGAGGGTAATACTGACAACCGGGACGATGAAGATGATACTGAGTGTCCGAAAATTACGAGTGATGCTGAAAACTGAAGATGAGGGTAATGAGTGCCAGGATGATAATGGTGGCCTTGAAGATAAGGATAATAATGTGCGCCTGGAGGATCAAGACAACACTGAGTGTCTGGAAGATGAGGATATACTGAGAGTCAGGAGGTTCAGAATGACATTGGGAACCTGGAGGATGAGGATAATAACGAGAACATAGAAAATGAGGATAATAACGAGAACATAGAAAATGAGGATAATAACGAGAACATAGAAAATGAGGTTAATACTAAGAACTTGGAGAGTAAGAATGCTGCTGAATATCTGAGGGATGAGAATGATACTGAATGCTTGAAGGATGAGGACAATACTGAGAACCTGGAGGATGAGGATGATGCTAAGAACCTGGAAGATGAGGATGATACTGACAACCTGGAGGATGGGAACAATACTGACAACCTGAAGGATGAGAACGATACTGAAAACCAGTAGAATGAGGGAAATACTTATTGCTTACAGGATGAGGATAATACTGTGAGCCTGAAGGATTAGAATAATCCCGAAAGCCTGAGGGATGAGGCTAATACTGAGAGCTCTGAAGATGAGGCAAATACTGAAAACCTGGATGATGAAGATAATACTGAGCACCTGGAAATTGAGGACAATAATGAAAACTTGGAAAATTAGGATAATGATTGCCTGAATGATGAAAATAATACTGTTAACCTGGAGGGTTAGGATAACACTGAAAGCCTGGAGGATGAGGATAATACTGAGAACCTAAAGGTTAGGGATACCTCTGATATCTGAGGCATGGGGATGATACTGGGAGGCTGGAGGATGAGGATAGCACCGAAAACTTTGAACATGAGGACTGAAAACTTGGAAGATGATATGATTTTGAGCCTGGAGGATGAGGATAATGCTGAGATGAAACTGAGAGCCTAGAGGATGAAGATAAAGCTGAGTCCTTGAGGATGAGAATAAAACTGAGAGCCCAGAGGATGAGGATAATACCAATTGGCTGGAGGATGAGGATGATACTCTTAAGAATAAGGATGGTACTAAAGAAGAAGAAAGTACAGAATGCCTTTTTTTTATGCTGAAGTCTCCAGTCACGGACAAAAGTCCACATGAAGGTCGGGCGCCAGTTAAAAATATAGAGAGAATTATGAAACCGAAAAATGAAATACAATGGAAAGAGTTTAAGAATTTTTGAAAGTGAAAAACTATCTTTTGAAATGTGCCAGGTCATAGCTATTTTGAAAGACATGAGAGGGTAGAGAGTTCCAAAGCTTCGACGTGTAGGGTGGGAAGGAGGTATCAAAGCAGCCCACCTTGAGTTACTAATGATCACAAAATATTCGTATGCGGTTGAGGATAAAACTGAGAGCTTAGAGGATAAGACTAGAACTGAGGACCTGAATTAATGAGGACAATACCGATAACTCTAAGGATGAGCATAATCCTAAGAACCTAGAAATGAAGATGATACTGAGAATCTCAGAGATGAGGATGATACCGAGAGATAATACTGAGAATGAGGATGATACTGAGAAACTAGAGGAAGAAGGTACCACTGAGAGCCTAGAGGAAGATGATATTTAGTGCCTTCAGGATGAGAATAAATCTGAAACCTTGAAGGGTAGGGATGATGCTGAGAACCTTGAGTATTAGGATAATACTGAGAACCTGGAGGACAAGGATAATACTGAAAACCTGGATGATAAAGATAATACTGAGAACCTGGAGGATAAGGATAATACAGAGAACATGGAGGATAAGGATAATATTGAGAATCTGGAGGGTAAGGATAAAACTGAGAACCTGGAGGATAAGGATAATACTGAGAACCTGGATGATAAAGATAATACTGAGAACCTGGAGGATAAGGATAATACTGAGAACCTGGAGGATAAGGATAATACTGAGAACTTGGAGGATAAGGATGATAATGAGAACCTGGAGGATAAGGATAATACTGAGAAAATGAAGGATAAAGATATTACTGAGAACCTGGAGGATAAGGATAATACTGAGAACCTGGAGGATAAGGATAATACTGAGAAAATGAAGGATAAAGATATTACTGAGAACCTGGAGGATAAGGATAATACTGAGAACCTGGAGGATAAAGATGATACTGAGAACCTGGAGGATAAGGGTAATACTGAGAACCTGGAGGATAAGGATAATACTGAGAATCTGGTGGATAAAGATGTTACTGAGAACTTGGAGGATAAGGATAATACTATGAACCTGGAGGATAAGGATAATACTGAGAACCTGGAGGATAAAGATGATACTGAGAACCTGGAGGATAAGGGTAATACTGAGAACCTGGAGGATAAGGATAATACTGAGAACCTGGAGGATAAAGATGATACTGAGAACCTGGAGGATAAAGATGTTACTGAGAACCTGGAGGATAAGGATAATACTGAGAACCTGGAGGATAAGGATGATAATGAGAACCTGGAGGATAAGGATAATACTGAGAACCTGGAGGATAAGGATAATACTGAGAACCTGGAGGATAAAGATGATGCTGAGAACCTGGAGGATAAGGATAATACTGAGAACCTGGAGGATAAGGATGATAATGAGAACCTGGAGGATAAGGATAATACTGAGAACCTGGAGGATAAGGATGATAATGAGAACCTGGAGGATAAGGATAATACTGAGAACCTGGAGGATAAGGATGATAATGAGAACCTGGAGGATAAGGATAATACTGAGAACCTGGAGGATAAGGATAATACTGAGAACCTGGAGGATAAGGATAATACTAAGAACCTGGAGGATAAGGATGATAATGAGAACCTGGAGGATAAGGATAATACTGAGAACCTGGAGGATAAGGATAATACTAAGAACCTTTATGGTGACGATAATGCTTAAAGCTTGGAGGATGAGGATATTACTGGGAACCTGGAGGATGATGATATTTCTGAGAACCTAGAGGTTGATAATAATACTGAGAAACCAGAACATAAGGATGATACTGAGGACTTGGAGGATGGGGATAATACTGAGAGCCTGGAGGATGATGATGATGCATAGAGCTTGAAGGATGAGCACACTACTGAGTGTTTGGAGGATGAAAGTAATACTGAGAACCTGGAGGATGAAGATAACACTAAGAGTCTGGAGGATGAGGATAATGCCGAAAGCCTGGAGGATGAGGGTAAGACTGAGAGCTTTGAGAACTAGGATGATATGGAGAGACTGGAGGATGAGAACAATGCTTAAAGCCTTCCAGGATGACGACAAATCTGAAGGTTTTGAGGATGAGGATGATAGTGAGAGCCTGGAGAATGAGTATGATATTGAGAGCCCAGGGGGTGAGGATGATACTGAGAGCCTGGAGCATGAGGATAATGCTGAGAACCTGGAGGACAAGGATGACACATAAGCCTGGATGATATGGATAACACTGAGAGCCTGGAGGTAAGGCTAATACTGAAAGCCTGAAGAATGATGATAATACTGAGAAGCTGGAAGATGAAGATAATACTGAGAGTCGTGAAGAGGTGCAGATGTCTG